>NC_037673.1:46922657-46965510 GCF_003255815.1 Theropithecus gelada | reverse complement strand
CTCGCTGGTCGGGCTGCAGCAGCTGACCAGTACCGATCGTCCGGCACTCCCCAGTGAGATGAACCCAGTACCTCAGTTGAAAATGCCGAAATCACCGGTCTTCTGTGTCGCTGGCGCTGGGAGTTGAAGACTGGAGCTGCTCCTATTCGGCCATCTTGCTCCGCCCCCAGAAAGATTCTTTCTAGTTTTTACCTGAGGGTATTTCCTTTTTCACCATAGGCCCCAATGCACTCCAAAATATCCCCTTGCAGGTTCCATGAAAACAGTGTTAGCAAACTGCTCAATGAAAAGAGAAGTTTAACTGTGTAAGATGAATTCACACATCGCAAAGCAGTTTCTCAGAAAGCTTCTTTCTAGTTTTTTTTTTTTTTTTTTTTTTTTTTTTTTTTTTTTTTTTTGAGACGGAGTCTCGCTCTGTCACCCAGGCTGGACTGCAGTGGCCGGATCTCAGCTCACTGCAAGCTCCGCCTCCCGGGTTCACGCCATTCTCCGGCCTCAGCCTCCCGAGTAGCTGGGACTACAGGCGCCCGCCACCTCGCCCGGCTAGTTTTTTGTATTTCTTAATAGAGACGGGGTTTCACCGTGTTAGCCAGGATGGTCTCGATCTCCTGACCTCGTGATCCGCCCGTCTCGGCCTCCCAAAGTGCTGGGATTACAGGCTTGAGCCACCGCGCCCGGCCTTCTTTCTAGTTTTTATATGAGGATATTTCCTTTCTCACTACACGTTTCAAAGCAGTTCGAAATATCCCTTCTCAAATTCCCCAAAAAGAGTGCTACAAAACTGCTCCACGAAAAGAAAGGTGTAACACTGTGAGATTAATTCACATATCACAAAGAAGTTTCTCTGAAAACTTCTTTCTAGTTTTTATCTGACAATATTTCCTTAGTAAACGTAGGCTTCAATGTGATCCAAAACATCCCTTCATGATTCAAAAAAAAAACCAGTGCTACCAAACTGCTCGATGAAAAGAATCGTGAACTCTGTGAGATGAATTAACACACCACAAAACAGTTCCTCAGAATACTTCTTTTTTTTTTATATGAGGATATTTCCTTTGTCACCATAAGCTTCAATGCACTCTGAAATATCCCATTGCAGATTTCAAGAAAACGGTGTTACCAAACTGCTCAATGAAAATTACTGTGTTACTCTGTGAGATGAATTCTTACAACACAAAACAGGTGCTCAGAAACTTTCTTTCTAGTTTTTATCTGAGGATATTTTCCTTTTTGTTATACACCTCAATGCGCTCCAAAATATCCCTTTGCAGATTTCATGACAACAGTGTTAGCAATCTGCTCCATGTAAAGAAAAGTGTAACTCTGTGAGATGAATTCACACATCACAAAGTACTTTCTCAGAAACCTTCTTTCTAGTTTTTATCTGACGATATTTCCTTTGTCACTGCATCCTTCAATGCGATCAAAAGTATCCCTTCTGAGATTACCCAAAAATAGTGAGACCAAATTGATCCACGAAAGAATCATGTAACTCTGTGAGATGAATTAACCCGTCATATAGTAGTTTCTCAGAAAATTTCTTTCTTGTTTTTATCTGAGGATATTTCCTTTTTCACCATAGGCCTCAATGCACTCCCAAATATCCCTTTGCAGAATACATGAAAAGATTGACAACAAACTGCTCCATGAATAGAAAGGCATAACCTTTTGAGTTGAATTCACACATCACAAAGAGGTTTCTCAGAAAGCTTCTTTCCAGTTTTTATCTGAGGATAATTCGTTTGTCATGATAGGCTTCAGTACAATCCAAATTATCCCTTCTCAGATCCCCAAAAGCAGTGCTACCAAACTGCTCCATGAAAAGAATGCTGTAATTCTGTGGGATGAATTCGCGCATCACAAAGCAGTTTCTCAGAAAGTTTCTCTCTAGTTTTTATCTGAGGATATTTTCTTCTTCACCATAGAGTTCAATGCGCTCCCAAATATCCCTCTGCAGATTCCATGAAAACAGTGATAGCAAAGTGCTCCAAGAAAAGAAAGGTGTAACTCTGTGACATGAATTAACACATCACAAAGCGGTTTCTTGGAAAGCTTCTTTCCAGTTTTTATATGAGCATATTCCATGGTCTCCACAGGCTTCAGTGCAATCCAAATTATCCCTTCTCAGACTCCCCAAAAACACTGCTAGTAAACTGATCCATGAAAATTATCGTGTAGCTCTGTGGGATGAATGAACACATCAAAAAGCAATTTCTCAGAAAGCTTCTTTCTAGTTTTTATATGATATTATTTAATTTGTCACCATAAGCATGAATGCACTCTGAAATATGCCATTGCAGACTCCAAGAAAACAGTGTTGGCAATCTGCTCAATGAAAAGAACAGTGTAACTCTGTGAGATGAATTCACACATCACAAAGGAGTCTCTCAGAAAGCTTCTTTCTAGTTTTTATCTCAGGTATTTCTATTTTCACCGTAAGCCTCAATGCACTCCCAAATATCCCTTCACAGATTACATGAAAACAGTCTTAGGAAACTGCTCCATGAAAAGAATGGTGTACCTCTGTGAGGTGAATTAACACATCACCAAAAACTTTCTCAGAAAACGTCTTTCTGTTTTTTAAAGGAGGATATTTCATTTGTCACCATACTCTTTGATGTGATCCGAAATATCCCTTCTCAGATCCCCCAAAAACAGTGCTACCAAACTGATCCATGAGAATCGTGTAACTGTGTGAGATGAATTCACACATCAAAAAGCAGTTTCTCAGAAAGCTTCTTTCCAGTTTTAATTTGAGGATATTTAGTTTTTCACCATAGGCCTCAATGGGCTCCCAAATGTCCCTTGCAGATTCCATGAAAAGAGTGCTAGCAAACGGCTCCATGAAAAGAAACGTGTAACTCTGTGAGATGAATTCACACGTCACAAAGAATTTTCTGAGAATGCTACTTTCTAGTTTTTATCTAAGGATATTTCCTTTGCCAACATAGGCTTCAATGTCATCTCAAATATCCCTTCTCAGATTCCTGAAAAAGAGTTTTACCAAACTGCTCCATGAAAAAAATCATGCAACTCTGTGAGATGAATTCACACATCAAATGCAGTTTCTCAGGAAGCTTCTTTCTAGTTTTTATCTGAGGATATTTCCTATTTCATCATAGGGTTCAATGCACTCCCAAATATCCCTTTGCAGATTCCATGAAAACTGTGTTAGCAAACTGCTCAGTGAAAACAGCAGTGTTACATTGTGGGATGAATTCACACATCACAAAGCAATTTCTCAGAAAACTTCTTTCCAGTTTTTAACTGAGAATATTTAGTTTTTCACCATAGGCCTCAATGTGTTCCAAAATATCCCTTTGCAGATTCCACACAAGCAGTGTTAGCAAACGGCTCCTTGAAAAGCAGGTGTAACTCTATGGGATGAATTCACTCATCACCAAGAGCTTTCTCAGTATGCTTCTTTCTACTTTTCATCTGAGGGTATTTCCTTTGTCAACATAGACTTCACTGTGATCCGAAATATCCCTTCTCAGATTCCCAAAAAACAGTTTTACCAAGTTGCTCCATGAAAAGAATTGTGCAACTCTGTGAGATGAATTAACACATCACAAAGCAGTTTCTCAGAAAGCTTCCTTCTAATTTTTATCTGAGGATATTTCCTTTTTTACTATAGGCCTCAATGCACTCCCAAATATCCCTTTGTAGATTCCATGAAAACGGTGTTAACAAACTGCTCAATGAAAAGAACAGTGTAACTCTCTGAGATGAATTCACACATCACAAAGCAGTTTCTAAGAAAGCTTCTTTCTACTGTTTATCTGAGGATAATTAGTTTTTCATCATAGGCCTCAGTGAAACCCCAAATATCCCCTTGCAGATACACAAAAACAGTGTTAGCAAACTGCTCCATCAAAAGAAAGGTATAACTCTTTGAGATGAATTCACACATCACAAAGAACTTTCTCAGAAAGCTTCTTCCTAGTTTTTATCTGAGCCCTTTTCCTTTTTCACCATAGGCCTCAGTGCACTCCAAAATATCCCTTTGCAGGTTCCACAAAAACAGTGTTAGCAAATGGCTCCATGGAAAGTAAGGTGTAACTATATGAGATGAGTTCACATATCACAAAGAGCTTTCTCAGAAAGCTTCTTTCTAGTTTTTCTCTGAGGATATTTCCTTTTCACCATAGGCTTCAAAGCTATCCCAAATATCCCTTCTCAGATTCCTCAAAAACTGTTCTAACAAAGTGATATATTAAAAGAATCCTATAACTCTGTGAGATGAATTCACAAATTGGAAAGCAATTTCTCAGAAAGCTTCTTTCTAGTTTTTGTCTGAGGATATTTCCTTTGTCACCATAAGATTCAATGCACTCCAGAATATCCCATTGCAGATTCCAAGAAAACAGCGTTAGCAAATTGTTCAATAAAAAGAACACTGTAATTCAGTGAGATAAATTCACACATCACAAAGCAGTTTTTCAGAAAGCTTCATTCTAGTTTTTATCTGAGGGTACGCCTTTTTTCACTATAGGCCTCAATGTGCTCCCAAATATTCCTTTGCAGATTCCACGAAAACAGTGTTAGATAACTACTCCATGAAAAGAAAAGTGATCCTCTGGGAAATGAATTCACACGTCAGAAGGAACTTCCTCAGAAAGCTTCTTTCTAGTTTTTATCTGAGGATATTTCCTTTGTCACCATAGGCTTCAAAGCAATTCAAAATATCCCTTCTCAGATTGACAAAAACAGTGTTACCAAACTGCTCCATGAAAAGAATCCTGTAACTCTGTGACAAGAATTTACACATCAGAAAGTGTTTCCTCTGGAAGCATCTTTCTAGTTTTTATACGAGGGTATTTCCTTTGTCACCTTAAGCTTCAATGTGCGCTAAACTATATCATTGCAGATTCCACGAAAATTATGTTAGCAAACTGCTCAAAGAAAAGAAATGCGTAATGCTGTGAGGTGAATTCACACATTACAAAGCAGTTTCTCAGAAAGCTTCTTTCTAGTTTTTATGTAAGGATATTACCTTTTTCACTATATGTCTCAATGTCCTCCCAGATATCCCTTTGCAGATTCCATGAAAACAGTGTTAGCAAACTACTCAGTGAAAAGAACAGTGTAACACGGTGAGATGAACTGACACACCACAGAGCAATTTCTCAGAAATTTTCTTTCTAGTTTTTATCTGAGGATATTTAGTTTTTCAAAATAGGCCTCAATGCGCTCCCCAATATACTTTTGCGAAAACAGTGTTAGCAAACGGCTCCATGAAGAGAAAGATTTAACTCTTTGAGAGGAATTCCACCATCAAAAAGGACTTTCTCAGAATGCTTCTTTCTAGTTTTTATCTGATTTTATTTCCATTGTCAAGATAGGCTTCAATGCGATCCAAAATATCCCTTCTCAGATTCCCAAAAAACAATGCTCTCAAACTGCTAAATGAAAAGAATCGTGTAAATCTGTGAGATGAATTAACACATCACAAAGTGGTTTCTCAGAAAGATTCTTTCTAGTTCTTATATGAGGATATTTCCTTTGTCACCTAAATTTTCATTGCACTCCACAATGTCCTTTTGCAGATTCCACAAAAACAGTGTTAGCAAACTTCTCAATGAAAAGAACAGTATAACACTGTGAGATGAATTCACACATCACAAAGCAATTTCTCAGAAAGCTTCTTCCTACTTATTATTTGAGGATATTTTCTTTTTCACCATAGGCATCAGTGCATTCCCATATATCCCTTTATAGATTCCATGAAAACAGTGTTAGCAAACTTCTCAATCAAAATAACAGTGCAACTGTGTTCAATGAATTCACACATCACAAAGCAGTTTTTCAGAAAGTTTCTAGTTTTTAACTGAGGACATTTCCTTTTTAACTGTATAAATTGACACATCACAGATTAACTATAAATTGACACATCACAAAGTGGTTTCACAGAACGATTCTTCTCAGTTTTAATCTGAGGATATTTAATTTTTCACCATAGGCTTCAATGCACTCCCAAACATCCTAGAGCAGATTCCATGAAAATAGTGTTAGCAAACTGCTCAATGAAAAGAACAGTGTAACTCTGTGAGACAAATTGACACATCACAAAGCAGATTCTCAGAAAGCTTCCTTTCCATTTTTATCTGAGGATATTACCTTTGTCACCATAGGCTTCAATGTGCTCTCAAATATCCTATTGCAGATTCCATGAAAACAGTGTTAGCAAACTGCTCAAAGAAAAGAACAGTGTAACTCTGTGAGATGAATTCACGCAACCCAAAGAAGTTTCTCGGAAAGCTTCTTTCTAGTTTTTGTCTGAGGATATTTCCTTTTTGAAAAAAGGCCTCAATGCACTTGTGAATATCCCATTGCAGATTCCATGAAAAGAGTGTTAGCAAACTGCTCTATGAAAAGAAAGGTGTAAATCTCTGAGATAATTTCACATATCACAAAGCAGTTTCTCAGAAAGTTTCCTTTTGGTTTTTGTCTAAGGATATTTCCTTTGTCACCATGGGCTCCAAAGTGCTCCCAAATATCCTATTGCAGATTCCCTAAAAGCAGTGCTAGCAAACCGATCCATGAAAAGCATCATGTAATTCTGTGAGATGAATTAACACATCACAAAGCGATTTCTCAGAAAGGTTCTTTCTAGTTTTTATCTGAGGATATTTCCTTTGTCACCATAGGCTTCAATGCAATTCAAAATATCCCTTCTCAAATTCAAACAAAACAGTGCTACCAAACTACTTCATGAAAAGTGTGGTGTAACTCTGTGAGTTGAATTCTCACATCACAAAACTGTTTCTCAGAAAACTTCTTTCTAGTATTTACCTGAGGATATTTCCTTTTTCACATATTCCTCAATGCACTGCCAAGTATTCCTTTGCAGATTTCCCAAAAACAGTTTCAGCACCCTGTTCCAAGAAAAGAATCATGCTACAATCTGAGATGAATACACACATTGCAAAGCAGTTTCTCAGAAAGCTTCCATCTGGTTTTTATCTGAGAATATTCCCTTTGCCACCGTAGGCTTTAATGCGATCCAAAATAGCCCTTCTGAGATTCTCCAAAAACAGTGCTACCAAAATGCTCCATGAAAAGAATCATGTAAATCTGTGAGATGTATTCACAAATCAGAAAGCATTTTCATAGAAACCTTCTTTATAGTTTTTGTCTGATTATATTTCCTTTTTCAAAACAGGCCTCATTGCACTTTTGAATATTCCTTTGCAGATTTCATGAAAATAGTGTTAGAAGACTGCTCCACAAAAAGAAAGGTATAAACCTGTGATATGAGTTCACACATCATATAGCAGTTTCTCAGAAAGCTACTTTTTGTTTTTTTGTCTGAGGATATTTCATTGGTCACCATAGGTTTCTATGCACTCCCAAATATCCTAATTCAGATTCCACGAAAACAGTTTAAGCAGACTTCTCACTGAAAAGAACAGTGTAACTCTGTGAGATGAATTCACACATCACAGAGACGTTTCTCAGAATGCTTCTTTCTAGTTTTTATCTGAGGATGTTTCCTTTGTCACCATGGGCTTCATGGGCTTCAATGTGATTCAAAGTATCCCTGCTAATATTACACAAAAACAGTACTAACAATCTGTTCCATGGAAAAAAATGGGTAACTCTGTGAGATGAATTAACACATCCCAAAAAATTTCTAAGAAAACTTTTTTCTAGTTTTTATATTAGGATATTTCCTTTTTTTTTTTTTTTTTTTGCTTTGTTCAGTACTGTATACCCTGCACCTATTCCAGTGCTACAAGTAGTATTTTATTTATTAATTTTTTTTATTTTTTTATACTTTAAGGTGTAGGGTACATGTGCACAACGTGGAGGTTTGTTACATATGTATACATGTGCCACGTTGGTGTGCTGCACCCATCAACTCGTCAGCACCCTTCAAGTTGTCATTTACATCAGGTTTAACTCCCAATGTCATCCCTCCGCCCTCCTCCTCCCCACAATAGGCCCTGGTGTATGATGTTCTGCTTCCCATGTCCAAGTGATTTCAATGTTCATTTCCCACCTATGAGTGAGAACATGTGGTGTTTGTTTTACTCTTCTTGTGATAGTTTGCTGAGAATGATGGTTTCCAGCTGCATCCATGTCCCTACAAATGACATGAACTCATCCTTTTTTATGGCTGCATAGTATTCCATGGTATATATGTGCCACATTTTCTTAATCCAGTCTGTCACTGATGGACATTTGGGTTGATTCCAAATCTTTGTTATTGTAAATTGTGCTGCAATAAATATACTTGTGCTTGTGTCTTTACAGCAGCATGATTTATAATCCTTTGGGTATATACCCAGTAATGGGATGGCTGGGTCATATGATATTTATAGTTCTAGATCCTTAAGCAATCGCCATACTGTTTTCCATAATGGTTAAACTAGTTTACAGTCCCACCAACAGAGTAAAAATGTTCCTATTTTTCTACATCTTCCCCAGCACCTGTTGTTTCCTGACTTCTTAATGATCGCCATTCTAACTGTTGTGAGATGGTATCTTGTTGTGGTTTTGATTTGCATTTCTCTGATGGCCAGTGCTGATGAGCATTTTTTCATGTGTCTTTTGGCTGTATGAATGTCTTCTTTTGAGAAATGTCTGTTCATATCCTTTGCCCACTTTTTGATGGGGTTGTTTTTTTCTTGTAAATTTGTTTGAGTTCTTTGTAGGTTCTGGATATTAGCTCTTTGTCAGATAAGTAGATTGCAAAAACTTTCTCCCATTCTGTAGGTTGCCTATTCACTTTGATGGTAGTTTCTTTTGCTGTGTAGAAGCTATTTAGTTTAATTAGATCCCGTTTGTCAATTTTGGCTTTTGTTGCCATTCCTTTGGTGTTTTAGACATGAAGTCCTTGCCCATGTCTATGTCCTGAATGGTATTACCTAGGTTTTCCTCTAGGATTTTTATGGTATTAGGTCTAACATTTAAGTCTCTACTCTATCTTGAATTAATTTTTGTGTAAGGAGTAAGGAAAGTATCCAGTTTCAGCTTTCTGCTTATAGCTAGCCAATTTTCCCAGCACCATTTATTTAATAGGGAATCCTTTCCCCATTTCTTGTTTTTGTCAGGTTTGTCAAAGATCAGATGACTGTAGATATGTGGTGTTGTTTCTGAGGGGTCTATTCCGTTCCATTGGTCTATATCTCTGTTTCAGTACCAGTACCATGCTGTTTTGGTTACTGTAGCCTTGTAGTATAGTTTGAAGTCAGGTAGTGTGATGCCTCCAGTTTTATTCTTTTGGCTTAGGATTGTTTTGGCAATAAGGGCTCTTTTTTGGTTCCATGTGAACTTTAAAGCAGTTTTTTCCAATTCTGTGAAGAAAGTCATTGGTAGCTTGAAGGGGATGGCATCGAATCTATAAATTATCTTGGGCAGTATGGCCATTTTCACAATATTGATTCTTCCTATCCATGAGCATGGTATGCTCTTCCATTTGTTTGTGTCCTCTTTTATTTCACTGAGCAGTCACCATAAGCTTCAATGCACTCTGAAATATCCTATTGCGGATTCCAAGAAAACAGTGCTAACCAACTTCTCCCTGAAAAAAATCATGTAACACTGTGAGATGAATTCGCAAATCACAAAGGAGTTTCTCAGAAAGCTTCGTTCTAGTTTTTGTCTGTGATATATCCTTTGTCATCATAGGCTTCAATACTCTCCCATATATCCTTTTGCAGATTCCACTACAACAGTGTTATCAAACTATTGAAAGAAAACTATGGTGTAACACTGAGAAACGAATTCACATATCATGAAGGACTTCCTCAGAAAACTTCCTTCTAGTTTTTTATCTGAGGATATTCCCTTTGTCACCACAAGATTCAATGCACTCCGAAATATCCCATTGCAGATTGCAAGAAAACAGTGTAAACAAACTGCTGAAAGAAAACAACATTGTAACTCTCTGAGATGAATTCACACATCACAAATCAGTTTCTGAGAAAGCTTCTTTCTAGTTTTTATCTGAAGATATTTCCTTTTTCACCATAGGAGCCAATGCACTCCCAAATATCCCTTTAGGGATTCCACGAAAGCAGTGTTAGCAAACTGCTCCATGAAAAGAAAGGTAAAGCTCTGTGAGATGAGTTCACACATCACAAAGAACTTTCTCAGAAAGTTTCTTTCTAATTTTTATCTGAGGATATTTCCTTTCTCACAATAGGCTTCAAAGCGATTGAAAATATCCATTCTCTGATTAACAAAAAACAGTGCTACCAAACTGCTCCATGAAAAGAAAAGTGTAACTCTGTGAGATGAATTCAAAAACCACATAGCACATTCTCAGGAATTTTCTCTATATTTTTTGTCTGAGGATATTTCCTTTGTCACCATAAGCTTCAATGCACTCCAAAATATCCCATTGCAAATATCAAGAAAACAGTATTAGCAAACTGCTCTATGAAGAGAACAGTGTAACTCGGTGAGATCAATTCACACATCATAAAGCAGTCTGTCAGAAATCTTCCTTTTGCCTTTTGTCTGAGGATATTTGCTTTGTCACCATAGGCTTCAAAGAGCTCCCAAATATCCTGTTGCAGTTTCCAGGAAGACAGTGTTATCAAACTGCTCAATGAAAAGAAACATGTACATCTGTGATATGAATTCACACATCGCAAAGAACTTTCTCAGAATGCTTCCTTCTAGTTTTTATCTGAGGATATTTCCTTGGTAACCATTGGCTTCCATTCCATCCCAAATATCCATTCTCAGATTCCCCAAAAACAGAGCTACTGAACTGATCCATGAAAACAATCCTGTAATTCTATGAGACGAATTCACAAATCACAAAGTGGTTTCTAAGAAAGGTTCTTTCCAGCTTTTATCTGAGGATATTTCCTTTGTCATCATAGGCTTCAATGTGCTCCATATATCTTTTTGCAGATTCCACTACAACAGTGTTATCAAACTGTTCAATGAAAAGTACAGTGTAACACTGATAGATGAATTCACACATCATGAAGAACTTTCTCAGAAAACTTCTTTCTAGTTTTTATCTGAGGATATTCCCTTTGTCACCATAAGCTTCAATGCACTCTGAAATATCCTATTGCAAATTCCAAGAAAACAGTGTTAGCAAACTGCTGAATGAAAACAACATTGTAACTCTCTGAGATGAATTCACACATCACAAAGCAGTTTCTGAGAAAGCTTCTTTCTAGTTTTTATCTGAGGATATTTCCTTTTTCACCATAGGACCCAATGTGCTCCCAAATATCCCTTTAGAGATTCCAAGAAAGCAGTGTTAACAAACTACTCCATGAAAAGAAAGGTGTAATTCTGTGAGATGAATTCACACATCACAAAGAACTTTCTCAGAAAGTTTCTTTCTAATTTTTATCTGAGGATATTTTCTTTCTCACCATAGGCTTCAAAGCAATCAAAAATATCCCTTCTCTGATTCCCAAAAAAGAGTCTACCAATCTGAACCATGAAAATAATTCGGTAACTCTATGAGATGAATTAACAGATCATGAAGCAGTTTCTCAGAAAGAATTCTTCTAGTTTGTCTCTGAGTATATTTCCCTTGTCATCATAATCTCCATATACTCCAAAATATCCCATTGCAGATTGCATGAAAACTGTGTTAGCAAACTAATCCATGAAAGAAAGGTGTAGCTCTGTGAGACGAATTCTCATAACACAAAGATCTTTCTCAGAAAGCTTCTTTCTAGCTTTTATCTGAAGATATTTCCTTTGTCACCATAGGCTTTAATGCGATCCAAAATATCCCTTCTTAGATTTCCCAAAAACAGTGCTATCAATCTGCTCCATGAAAAGAATATTTTATCTCTGTGAGATGAATTACCACATCACAAAGCGGTTTCTCAGGAAGCTTCTTTCTCGTTTTTATCTGAGGGTATTCCCTTTTTCACTATAGGCCTCAATGCGCTCCGAAATATACCTTTGCAGATTCCACGAAAACAGTGTCAGCAAACTGCTCCATGAAAAGAAAGGTGCAAATTGGTGAGACGAATTCACACATCACAACAAAATTTCTCAGAAAGCTTCTTTCTAGATTTTATCTGAGGATACTCCCTTTGTCACCATAGGCATCAAAGGGATCCAAAGTATCCCTTCTAAGATTCCCCAAAAAAGGTGCTACCAAACTGCTTCATGAAGAGAATCTTGTAAATCTGTGAGATGAATTCAAAGATCAAAAACCAGTTTCTCAGAAATCTTCTTTTTCCTCTGTCTGTGAGCATTTCATTGTCACCCTAAGCTTCAATCCGCTATGAAATAACCCACTGCAGATTTCACAACAAAAGAATTAGACAACTTCTCAATGAAAAGAACAGTGTAACTCTGTGAGATGAATTCAAACATCACAAAGCAGTTTATCAGAAAGCTCCTTTATAATTTTTATCTTATATTTCCTTTTTCACCATGGGCCTCATTGCACTCCCAAATGTCCTTTTGCAGATTCCATGAAAACAGTTATAGCAAATTGCTTCATGAAAAGAAAGATGAATCTCTGTGAGGTGAATTCACACATCACAAAGAACTTCCTCTGAAAGTTTATTTCTAGTTTTTATCTAAGGATGTGTCCTTTGTCACCATTGGCTTCATTGTAATCCAAAATATCCTTCCTCAGGTTCCCCCAAAACAGCACTAGCAAACTGATCCATGAAGAGAATCGTGTAACCCTGTGACATGGATTTATAAATCACAAAGTGGTTTCTCAGAAAACTTCTTTTTAGTTATTTTCTGAGGATATTTTCTTTATCACCATAAGCTTCAAAGCACTCTGATATATCCCTTTGCAGATCCCAAGAAAACAGTGTTAGCAAACTGCTCCATGAAAATAAAGGTGCAACTCTGTGAGATGAATTCGCACATCACAAACAACTCTCTCAGAAAGGTTCTTTCTAGTTTTTATCCAAGAATGTTTCCTTTGTCACCATTGGCTTCAATGCAATGCGATCCAAAATATCCTTCCTCAGATTCCCCAAAACCAGTACTAGCAAACTAATCCATGAAGGGCATTGTGTAACCCTGTGAGATGAATTCACACATCAGAAAGCAGTCTCTCAGAAAGCTTTCCTAGTTTTTATATTAGGATATTTCCTTTGTCTTGATAATCATCAATATGCTCTGAAATATCAGATTGCAGATTCCAAGAAAACAGTGTAAGAAACTTCTCCATGCAAAGAACAGTGTAACTCTGGGAGATGAATTCCCACATCACAAAGCTGTTTCTCAGAAAGTTTGTTTCTAGTTTTTATTTGAGGATATTTCCTTTTTACCATATTCTTCAATGTGCTCTGAAATATCCCATCACAGATTCCACGAAAAAAGCATTAGCAATCTCCTCAATGAAAATATGGGTGTAACTCTGTGAGAAGAATTCACACATTAAAAAGTGGTTTCTCTGAAAGCTTCTTTCTAGTTTTTATCTGAGGATATTTCCTTTTTCACCATAGGCTTCAATGCAAACCAAAATATCCCTTTTCAGAGTCCCCAAAAACAGTGCTGCCAAAGTGATCCATGAAAAGAATCGTGTAACTCTGTGAGATGAATTAACACATCACAAAGTGGCTTCTCAAAAAGCTTCTTTCTACTTCTTCTATGAGGACGTTTCCTTTGTCACTGTAATTTTCAATGTGCTCCAAAATATCCCTTTTAAGATGCCAAGAAAACAGTGTTAGCAAACTTCTCAATGAAAACAACAGTGTAACACCATGAGAGGAATTCACACAACACAAAACAGTTTCTCAGAAAGCTTCTTTTTCATTTATCTATAAGGATATAGGCTTTGTCACCATAGGCTTCAACGCACCCCCAAATATCCTATAGCAGATTCCACGATAACAGTGTTATCAAACTGCAAAATGAAAAGAATGGTGTAACTCTGTGAGATGAACTCAGACATCACAAAGTGGTTTCTCAGAAAGCTTTATTCTAGTTTTCTTCTGAGGATATTTCCTTTATCACCATTTGCCTCAATGCACTCCCAAATATCCCTTGGCAGATTCCAAAAAAACAGTGTTAGCAAACTGTTCCATGAAAAGTAAGATGTAAGCCGGTGAGATGAATTCACACATCACAATGCAGTTTCTCAGAAAACTTCTGTTTGGTTTTTATCTGAGGAAATTTCCTTTGTCACCATAGGTGTCAATGCAACCCACAGTATCCCTTTCAGATTCCCCAAAAACAGTGCTACGAATCTGCTCCTTGAAAAGAATCATGTTACTCTGTTAGATGAATTCACAGGCTTCAATGCACTCCCGAATACTCTATTGCAGATTCCACGAAGACAGTGTTATGAAACTGCCCAAGGAAAAGAGTGATGTAACCCTGTGAGATGAAATCACACATCACAATGCAGTTTCTGAGAAAGCTTCCTTCTAGTTTTTAACTGAGGGTACTTCCTACTTCACCATGGTACTCAATGCATTCCCAAATATCCCTTTACAGATTTGAGGAAAACAGTGTTAGCAAACTGCTCCATGAAAAGAAAGGTGTACCACTGTGAGATGAATTCACACATAACAAAGAACTTTCTCAGAAAGCTTCATTCTACTTATAATCTGAGGATATTACCTTTATCACCATAAGTTTCAATGAGATGCAAATATACCTTCTCAGATTGACTAATAACAATGCTAACAAACTACACCATGAAAAGAATCTTGTAACTCTGTGAGATGAATTCACAAATCACAAGGCAGTTTCTCAGAATGCTTCTTTCTAGTTTTTGTCTGAGGATATTTCCTTTGTCACCATAGGCTTCAATGCACTCCCAAATATCCTATTGCAGTTTCCACGAAAACAGTGTTATCAAACTGCTCAATGAAAAGGATGGTGCAATTCGGTGAGATGAAATTACCCATCACAAAGCTGTTTCTCACAAAGGTTCTTTCTAGTTTTTATCTGAGGATACTTCCCTCTTCACCCTATGCCTTAGTGGTTTCCCAAATATTCCTTTGCAGATTCCAGGAAAACAGTGTTAGCAAACTGCACCCTGAAAATAAAGGGTTAAATGATTCCCATGAATTCACACAACAAAAGGAATCTTCCCAGATAGCTTCTTTCTACTTTTTTTTCAGAGAATATTTCCTTTGTCACCATAGGCGTCAATGACTTCCAAAATATGCCTTCTCAGGTTCCCCAAAAACACTGCTAACAAACTGCTCCATGAAATGAACACTGTATCTCTCTGAGATGAATTCATACATCACAAAGCTGTTTTTCACAAAGCTTCTTTCTAGTTTTTATCTGCGGATATTTCCTTTTTCACCATAGACCTCAAAGCGCTACCAAATATCTCTCTGCAGATTCCACGAAAACAGTGTTAGAAAACTGTTCCATGAAAACAAAGGTGTAACTCTGTGAGATGAATTCACACATCATGAAAGCCATTTTGAGAAAGCTTCTTTCTAGTTTTTATCTCAGGATAATTTCTTGTCACCTAGGCTTCAATGCTATCCAAAATGTCCCTACTCAGATTCCCCAAAAACAGTGATAAAAAATTGATCCGTGTGAAGAATTGTGTAACTCTGGGAAATGAATTAACACATCACAAAGCAGTTTCTCAGAAAGCTTCCTTCTAATTAATATGTGAATGTATTTCCTTTGTCAACATAAGCTTCAATGCGCTACAAAATATCAAAATGCAGATTCCTAGAAAACAGTGCTAGCAAACTACTCAATGAAAACAACAGTGTAACTCTTTGAGATGATTATACACATCACAAAGAAGTTTCTCATAAAGTTTCTTTCTAGTTTTAATCTGAGGATATTTCCTCTTTCACCATAGGCCTCGGTGTGCTCCAAAATATCCCTTTGCAGATTCCATGAAAACAGTGTTAGCAAACTGCTCCATGAAAAAAAAGTTGTAACTCTGTGAGAAGAATTCACACAACACCGTGAAGATTCTCTGAAAACTTCTATTTACTTTTAATCTGAGGATATTTACTTCAACACCATAGGCTTCAATGTGATCCAAAATATCCCTTCTCAGATTCCCCCAAAACCGGGCTACCAAACTGCTCCTTGAAAAAAAAGGTGTAACTCTGTGAGATGATTTCAGAAATCAGAAAGCAGTTCGTCAGAAAGCTTCGTTCTAGTTTTTGTCTCAGGATATTTCCTTTGTCACCATAAACTTCAATACACTCTGAAATATCCTATTGAAGATTCCAAGAAAACAGTGTTAGCAAACTGATCAATGAACAGAAGAGTGTAACGCTGTGAGATAAATTCACACATCCAAAAGCAGTTTCTCAGAAAGCTTCTTTCTAATTTTTTTCTGAGGATATTTCCTTTGTCACTGTAGGCTTCAATGCACTCAAAAATGTCCCATTGCAGACTCCACGAAGACAGTGTTATCAAATGGCTCAAGGAAAAGCACGTTGTAGACCTGTGAGATGAATTCACCCATCACAAAGCAGTTTCTCAGAAAGCTTCTTTCTAGTTTTTATCTGAGGATATTTCCTTTGTCACCACAGGTTTCAATGTGATCCAGAATATCCCTTTGCGTATTCCACAAAAACACTGTTAGCAAACTGTTCCTTGAAAAGAAAGGTGTAATTCTGTGAGATGAATTCTCATATCACAAAGAATTTTCTCAGAAAACCCCTTTCTAGTTTTTATCTGAGGATATTTCCTTAGTCACCATAGGCTTCAATGTGATCCAAAATATCCCTTCTGAGGTTCCCCAAAAGTAGTGCTACAAAACTGATCCATGAAAAGAATCGTGTAACTCTGTGAGATAAATTATCACATCACAAAGCGGTTTCTCAGAAAGACTCTTTTTGGTTTTTCTATGGCGATATTTCCTTTGTCACCATATTCTTTATTGCACTCCCAAATATCCTATTTCAGACTCCACGAAAGCAGAGTTATCATAAGGCTCAAAGAAAAGCATGCCTTAGCTCTGTGAGATGAATTCACCAATCACAAAGCAGTTTTTCAGAGGACTTCTTTCTAGTTTTTATATGAGGATATTTCCTTTGTCACCATAAGCTTCAAACTGCTCCATGAGAAGAACAGTGTACCTCCATACCTTGAATTCTAACATCACAAAACAGATTCTCAGAAAGCTTCTATCTTGCTATTCTATGAGGATATTTCCTGTTTCACTATAGGCCTCTATGTGCTCCCAAATATCCCTTTGCAAATTCCACGAAAACAGTGTTAGCAAACTGATCCATTAAAAGTAAGGTCTAACTCTGTGAGATGAATTCACAGATTACAAAGAACTTTCTCTGAAAGTTTCTTTCTAGTTTTTATCTGAGGATAATCCCTTTTTCACGAGAGGCCTCAATGCGCTCCAAAATATCCCTTTGCAGATTCCAAGAAAACAGTGTTAGCAAACTGCTCCATGAAAAGAAAGCTGTAACTCTGTGAATTGAATTCACACATCACAAAAAACTTTCTCAGAAAGCCTCTTTCTAGTTTTTATCTTATTATATTTCCTTAGTCACCATAGGTTTCAGTGTGATCCAAAATATCCCTTCTCAGATTCCCCAGAAACAGTGCAATCAAACGGATCCAAGAAAAGAATCATGTAACTCTGTGAGATGAATTCACAAATCAGAAAGGAGTTTCTAAGAAAGTATCTTTCTAGTTTTTGTCTGAGGATTCTTCGTTATTCACAGTAAGTTTCAAAGCGCTCTGAAATATCTCATTGCAGATTCCAAGAAAACAGTGTTAACAATCTGCTCAATGAAAAGAACAGTGTAACTCTGTGAACTGAATTCACACATCACAAAGCAGTTGCTCAGGAAGCTTCTTTTTGGTTTTTCTATGAGGATATATCCTTTGTCAACAAAGGCTTCATTGACCTCCCATATATCCTATTGCAGATTCCAAGACAAAAGTGTTAGCAAACTTCCCAATGAAAAGAATGGTGTAATGCTGTGAGATGAATTCACACATCAGAAAGCAGTTTCACTGAAAACTTCTTTTTGGTTTTAATCTGAGGATATTTCCTTTGTCAACATAGGCTTCAAGCACCCCCAAATATAATATTGCAGATTCCATGAAAACAGTCTTATCAAACTGCCCAATGAAAAGAACGTGTAACTCTGTAAGATGAATTCACACATCACAAAGCAGTTTCTCAGAAAGCTTCTCTCTAGTTTTTATCTGAGGATATTTCCTTTGTCACTAGAGGACTCAATACACTCCCAAATATCCTACCGCAGATTCCACGAAAAAAGTGTTATCAAACTGCTCAATGAAAAGAATGTTGTAACACTGCAAGATGAATTCACACATTGCAAAGCAGTTTCTCAGAAAGCTCCTTTCTAGTTTTAATCTAAGGATATTTCCTTTGTCACCATAGGGTTCAATGCAATCCAAATTATCCCCTTTCAGATTCCCCAAAAACAGTGCTACTAAACTGCCATATGAAAAGAATGGTGTAACTCTGTGAGATGAATTCCCACATCAGAAAGCTATTTCTCAGAAAGCTTCTTTCTAGTTTTTATCTGAGGATATTTTCTCTCGGACCATATTTCTCAATGCGCTCCCAAATATTCCATTGCCGATTCCATGAAAAAAGTGTTAGCAAAGTTCTCAATGAGAAGAAAGCTGTAATTCTGTGAGATGAATTCACACATCATGAAGACGTTTCTCAGAAAGCTTATTTCTAGTTTTAATCTAAGGATTATTCCTTTGTCACCATAGGCTTCAATGAGATCCAAAATATCCCCTCTCATATTCCACATAAACTGTGCTACTAAATTGCTCCATGTAAAGAATGGTGTAACTCTGTGAGATGAATTCCCAAATTAGAATGCTGTTTCTCAGAATGCTTCTTTCTAGTTTTTATCTGAGGATATTTTCTTTTTCTCTGTATTCCTCAATATGCTATGGAATATCCCATTGCAGATTCCACGAAAAAAGGGTTAGGAAACTTCTCAATGAAAAGAACAGTGTAACTCTGTGAGATGAATTCACACATCACAAAGCAGTTTCACAGAAACTTTCTTATGGCCTTTTATCTGAGGATATTTCCTTTGTCACTATAGGCTTCAATGTGCTCCCAAATACCCTATTGCAGATTCCATGAAAACAGTGTAATCAAACTGCATAATTACAAGAATGGTGTAACTCTGTGAGATGAATTCACACATCACAAAGGAGATTGTCATAAAACTTCTATTTTTTATCTGAGGATATTTCCTTTTTCACAATAGGCCTCAATGTTCTCCCAAATACCCCTTTGCAGATTCCATGAAAACAGTGTTAGCAAACTACTCCATGAAAAGAAAGGTGTAACTCAGTGAGATGAACTCACAAATCACAAAGAACTTTCTCAGAAAGCTTCTTTCTAGTTTTTATTTGAGGATAATTCCTTTTTCACCATAGGTGTCAATTTGATACAAAATATCCCTTCTCAGATTCCCCAACATCAGTGGTACCAAACAGATCCATGAAAAAAAAGCTGTGACTCTGTGAGATGAATTCGCAAATCAGAACGCAGTTTCTCAGAAACCTTCTTTCTAGGTTTTCTCTAAGGATATATCCTTTGTCACCATCGGATTCAATGCTCTCTGAAATGTCAAATTGTGGATTCCAGGAAAACAGTGTTAGCAAACTGCTATATGAAGAGAACAGTGTAACTATGAGAGATAAATTCACCCATCACTAAGCAGTTTCTCAGAAAGCTTCTTTGTAGTTTTTATCTGAGGATATTTCCTTTTTATCCATAGGCCTCAATATGCTCGTGAATATCCCTTTGCAGATTCCATGAAAACAGTGTTAGCAAACTGCTCCATGAAAAGAAAGGTGTAAATCTCTGAGATGAATTTGCACATCAAAAACAGTTTCTCAGGAAGCTTCTTTTGAGTTTTTCTGAGGATATTTCCTCTGTCAGCATAGGCTTCAATGCAATCCAAATATCCCTTCTCAGATTCCCCAAAAACAGTGCTACGAAACTGCTCCATGAAAAGAGTGGTATAACTCTCTGAGATGAATTCACACATCACACATCAGTTTCTCAGAAAGATTTTTCTAGTTCTTATCTGAGGATATTTCCGTTGACACCATATGCTTCAATGCGATCCAAAGTATACCTACTCTGATTAAACAAAAACAGTGCTGCCAAACTGCTCCATGAAAAGAGTGGTGTAACTTTGTTAGTTGAATTCACACATCACAAAGCCGTTTCACAGAAAGCTTCATGTAGTTTTTACCTGAGGATATTTCCTTTTTCACCAGAAGCCTCAACTCGCTCCCAAATATCCCTTTACAGATTCCACGGAAAGGGTTAGCAAACTGCTCCATTAAAAGAAAGGTGTTACTCTGTGAGGTGAATACATGAATCACAAGGAAGTTTCTCAGAAAGCTTCTTTCTAGTTTTCATCTGAGGGTATTTCCTCTGTCACCATAGACTTCAATGCAATCCAAAATGTCCCTTCTCAAATTCGCCATAAACAGTGCCATCAAACTGATCCATGAAAAGAATCATGTAACTCTATGAGATGAATTAGCAGATCACAAAGTACTTTCTCAGAGAGCTTCTTTGTAGTTTTTATATGGGGATATTTCCTTTGTCAAATTAAACTTCAAAGCACTCCAAAATATCCCATTGCAGATTCCTGGAAAATAGAGTTAGTAAACGGCTCAATGAAAAGAACAGTGTAACTCTGTGAGATGAATTCACAGATTGCAATGCAGTTTCTCAAAAATACCCTTTCTATTTTGTTATCTGAGGATATTTCTTTTTTCACTATAGGCCTCAACGTGCTCGCAAATATACCTTTGCATATTCCATGAAAATAGTGTTAGCATACTGCTCCATGAAATGAAAGGTGTAAATCTGTGAGATTAATTCACACACCACAAACCGGTATCTCAGAAAGCTTCTTTTTGGTTTTTGTCTGAAGATATTTCCTTTGTCACCATAGGCTTCAATGGGCTCCCAACTATCCTATTGCAGATTCCACAAAAACACTGTTAGTAAACTGCTCCAAGAAAAGAGTCTTGTAACTCTGTGAGATGAATTCACATATCACAAAACAATTTATCAGAAAGCTTATTTCTAGTTTCTATCTGAGGATATTTCCTTTTTCAACATAGGCTTCAATGCGATCCAAAATGTCCCTTCTCAGATTCCCCAAAACAGGCCTACCAAACTGCTCCACGAGACTAATGGTGTAACTCTGTGAGATGAATTCACACATCAAAATGCTGTTTCTCAGAAAACTTCTTTCTAGTTTTTATCTGAGGATATTTCTTGTTTCACTATATTCCTCAAAGCGCTCTCAAATATCCCATTGCAGATTCCACGAAAAAAGTGTTAGCAAACGGATCCATGAATAAAAAGGTGTAAATCTGTGAGTTGAAATCAGGAATCACAAAGCTGTTTCTCAGAACTCTTCTTTTTGGTTTTTATCTAAGGATATTTCCTTTGTCACCATAGGCTTCAATGCGATCAAATTTATCCCTTCTCAGATTCCGAAAAACAGTGTTACAAAACTGCTCCATGAAAAGGATGGTGTAACTCTGTGAGATGAATTCACACATCACAAAGCTGTTTCTCAGAAAGCTTCTTTCTGGCTTTTATCTGAGGACATTTCTATTTTCACCGCATTCTTCAATGTGCTCTAGAATATCCCATTGCAAATTCGATGAAAAAAGTGTTAGCAAAGTGCTCAGTGAAAGGAAAAGTGTAACTATGTGAGATGAATTCACAACTCACAAATCAGTTTCTCAGAAAGTTTCTTTCAAGTTTTTTTCTGAGGATATATAATTTTTCACTACAGGACTCAATGTGTTCACAAATATCTTTGTGGATTCCATGAAAATAGTGTCAGCAAAGTGCTCCATGAAAGGAAACGTGTAAACCTGTGAGATGAATTCACACATCACAAAACAGTTTCTCAGAAAGCTTCTTTTTGGTTTTTGTCTGAGGATTTTTCCTTTATCACCATAGGCTTCAATGTGCTCCCAAATATCCTATTGCAGATTCCACGAAAACAGTGTTAGCAATCTGTTCCAGTGAAAAAATCGTGTAACTCTGTTATATGAGTTCACACATCACAAAGGAGTTTCTCAGAAAGCTTCCTTCTACTTTTTATCTGAGGAGATTTACTAAGTCAACATAGGCTTCAATGCAATCCAAAATATCACTTGTCAATTTCCCTAAAAACAGTGCTACCAAACTGATCCATCAAAAGAATCATTTAACTCTGTGAGATGAATTAACATATTACAAAGTGGTTTCTCAGAAATCTTCTTTCTAGTTTTTATATGTGGATATTTCCTTTGTCACCATAAGCTTCTGGGTGCTTTAAAATACGCCAATGAAGATTCGAAGAAAACAGTGTTATAAAACTCCTCAATGAAAAATGTGATGTAACTTTGTGAGATGAATTCCCACATCACAAAGCAGTTTATCAGAAAACTTCTTTCTAGTTTTAATCGGAGGATATTTCCTTTTTAACCATAGGACTCAATGTGCTCGCAATTATCCCTATGCAGATGCCAGGAAGGCAGTGTTAGCAAATTGCTCCATGAAAGGAAAGGTTTAACTCTGTGAGATGAATTCACTCATCACAAAGAATTTCTGCAGAGAGCTTCATTCTGGTTTTTATTTCTGAGGATACTCCTTTTGTCACCATAGGCTTCAATGTGCTGCCAGATATCCTATTCCAGATTCCACAAAAATAGAGTTAGCAAACTGCTCCATGAAAAGATTCGTATAACACTGTTAGATGAATGCACAAATCACAAAGAAGATTCTCAGAAAGCTTCTTTTTGTGTTTATCTGAGTATCTGTCCTGTGTCATCATAGGATTCAATGCACTCCCAGATTCCTCTTGAAGATTCCACGGAACCAGTGTTATCAAACAGCACAATGAAAAGAAAGGTTTAACTCTGTGAGATGAATTCACACAAAACAAAGCAGTTTCTCAGAAATCGTCTTTCTAGTTTTTATCTGAGGACATTTCACTTTTCACTGTAGGCCTCAATGGGCTCCCAAATATCCTTTCACAGATTCCACAAAAACAGTGTTATTAAACTGCTCAATGAAAAGAACAGTGTAACTCTGGGGCATGAATTCACAAATCACAAAGCATGTATTCAGAAAGCTTCTTTTTAGTTTTGTCTTAGGATATTTCCTTTGACACCATAGGGTTCAATGTGCTCCGAAATATCCCATTGCATATTCCAAGAAAACAGTGTTATCAAACTGCTCAATGAAAAGTATGGTGTAACTCTGTGAGATGAATTCACTCATCACAAAGAAATTTCTCAGAAAGCTTCTGCCTAGTTATTATTGGAGGATAATTCCTTTTTCACCATAGGCCTCAATGCGCTCCCAAATGTGGCTTTGCAGATTCCACGAAAACAGTGTTAGCAATCTGCTCAATGAAAAGAATGGTGTAACTCTGGGAGATGAATTTACAAATCACAAAGCAGTTCCTCAGAAAACTTCTTTCCAGTTTTTATCTGAGGATAATTAATTGTCATCATAGGCTTCAATGCAATACAAAATATCCTTTCTCAGATTACGCCAAAACAGTGCTACGAAACTGATCCATGAAAAGAATTGCCTAACATTCTGAGACAAATTAACATATCACAAAGCGGTTTCTCACAAAACTTCATTCAAGTTTTTATAAGAGGACATTCTTTTGTCCCTATAGGCTTCAATGTGATCCAAAATATCCCTTCTCAGATTCCCCAAAAACAGCGGTACCATACTGCTCCTGTAACGAATCATATAACTGTGTGAGGTGAATTCACGTATCACAAAGGAGTTTCTCAGAAAGCTTCTTTCTAGTTTTTGTCTGAGGATATTTCCTTTGTCACCCAAAGCATCAATGCACTATGAAATATCCCATAGCATTTTCCAACAAAACAGTGTTAGCAAACTGCTCAATGAAAAGAACAGTGTAACTCTGTGATATGAATTCATGCATCACAAAGCAGATTATCAGATAGCTTGTTTTTGGTTTTTATCTGAGGATATTTCCTTTGTCATCATTGGTTTCAATGCGCTCACAAATATCCTATTACAGATTTCAAGAAAACAGTGTTAGCAAACTGCCCAATTGAAAGAATGGTGTAACTCTGTGAGATGAACTCACATATCAAAGAGAATTTTCTCAGAAAGCCTCTTTCCAGTTTTTATCTGAGGATATTTTCTTTGTCACCATAGGCTTCAATGCAACCCACAGTATCCCTTTCAGATTCCCCAAAAACAGTGCTACGAATCTGCTCCTTGAAAAGAATCATGGTACTCTGTTAGATGAATTCACATCTGAAAAACCAGCTTCTCAGAAAGCTTCTTTCAAGTTTTTGTTTGAGTGTATATCCTTTTTCACCATAAGCTTCAATGCGTGCCAAACTATCCCATTGCAGATTCCAAGAAAACAGTGTTAGCAAACCGCTCATGGAAAAGAACAGTATAACTCTGGGAGATGAATTCACACATCACAAAGCAGTTTCTCAGAAAGCTTCTCTCCAGTTTTTATCTGGCAATAATTAATTGTCACCATAGGCTTCAATGTGATACAAAATATCCCTTCTCTGATTACGCCAAAACACTGTTACCAAACTGATCCATGAAAAGAATCATGTAACACTGTGAGAAAAATTAACACACCACAAAACGGTTTCTTAGAAAACTTCATTCTAGTTTTTCTATGAGGACATTTCCTTTGTCACTATGGGCTTCAGTGCGATCCAAAATATCCCCTCTCAGATTCCCCAAAAACAGTGCTACCATACTGCCCCATGAAAAGAATCATGTAACTGTGTGAGATGAATTCCCGTATCACAAAGCAGTTTCTCAGAAAGCTTCTTTCTAGTTTTTGTCTGAGGATATTTCCTTTGTCATCCAAAGCATCAATGCGCTATGAAATATCCCGTAGCATATTCCAAGAAAACAGTGTTAGCAAACTGCTCAACGAAAAGAACAGTGTAACTCTGTGATATGAATTCACACATCACAAAGCAGATTATCAGATAGCTTGTTTTTGGTTTTTATCTGAGGATATTTCCTTTGTTGTCATTGGTTTCAATGCGCTCATAAATATCCTATTGCAGATTCCAAGAAAACAGTGTTAGCAAACTACTCAATTGAAAGAATGGTGTAACTCTGTGAGATGAGTTCACATATCAAAGAGAACTTTCTCAGAAAGCCTCTTTCTAGTTTTTATCTGAGGATATCTCCTATGTCACCATAAGCTTCAATGCACTCCGAAATATCCCATTCCAGATTCCAAGAAAACAGTTTTAGCAAAAGGCTTAATGAAAAGAACAGTGTAACACTGTGAGAGGAATTCACATATCAAAAAGTAGTTTCTCAAAAGCTTCTTTCTAGTTTTTATCTGAGCATATTTCCTTTTTCCTCGTAGGCCCCAACATGCTCCCATATATCCCTTGAAGATTCCATGAAAACGGTGTTAGCAAACTCCTCAACAAAAGGAACGTAGTAATTCTGTGAGATAAATTCACACATCACAAAGCAGCTTCTCAGAAACGTTCTTTTTTTTTTTTATCTGAGGCTATTTCTCTCAAATATGCCTTTGCATATTCCATGATAACAATGTTAGCAAATGACTTCGTGAAAAGAAAGGTGCAACTCTGTGAGATGAATTCACACATCGCAAAGAACTTTCTCTGAAAGCTTCTTTCTTGTTTTCATCTGGGGATATTTCCTTTGTCACCATAGGCTTCAATGCGACCCAAAATATCTCTTCTCAGATTCCAAATAAGAAGGTCTACCAAACTGATCCATGAAAAGAATAGTGTATATCTGTGAGATGAATTCACACATCACAAAGAAGTTTCTCAAAAACTTTCTTTCTGGTTTTTATCTGAGATGTTTATTTTGTCACAATAGGCTTCAATGCCATCCAAAAAGTCTTTTCTCGGATTCCCCAAAAACAATGCTACCAAACTGCTCCATGAAAAGAATTGTGTAACTCTGTGAGATGAATTAACAGATCAAAAAGCAGTTTCTCAGAAAGCTTCTTTCTACTTTTTCTATGAGGATATTTCCTATGTCATCATAAGCTTCAATTCGCTCCGAAATATCAAACTGCAGAATCAATGAAAACAGTGTTAGCAAACTGTTCAATGAAAAGGACAGTGTAAAAGAGTGAGATGAATTCACACATCACAAAGCAGTTTTCAGAGAGCTTCTTTCTAGTTTTTATCGGAGGATATTTCCTTTTTCACCAAAGGCCTCAATGCACTCCAATATATCCCTTTGCAGATTCCACTAAAACAGTGTTAGCAAACTGTTCAATGAAAAGGATGGTGTAACTCTCTGAAGTAAATTCACACATCACAAAGCAGTTTCTCAGAAAGCTTCCTTCTAGTTTTTATCTGAGGATATGTCCTTAGTCACCATAGGCTTCAATGTGATCCTGAATATCACTTCTCAGATTCCCCAAAAACAGTGCTACCAAGCTGATCCATGAAAATAATCTTGTAACTTTGTGAGATGAATTCACAAATCACAAAGCAGTTTATCAGAAAGCTTCTTTCTAACTTTTGTCTGAGGATGTTTTCTTTGTCACCATAAGTTTTAATGGGCTCTGAAATATCACATTGCTGATTCCACGAAAACATTGTGAGCAAACTGCTCAATGAAATGAACAGTGTAACTGTGTGAGATGAATTCACACATCACAAAGCAGTTTCTCATAAAGTTTCTTTGTATTTTTAATTGAGAGTATTTAGTTTTGCACCAAAGTCCTCAATGCACTCCCAAATATCCCTTTGCAGATTACAGGAAAACAGTGTTAGCACACTGCTCCATCAAAAAAAAAGTGTAAATCTGTGAGACGAATTTACATATCACAAAAAACTTGTCAGAAAGCTTCTTTCCAGTTTTTATCTGAGGATATTTCCTTTTCCACCATAGGCTTCAAGGCAAACCAAAATAGACCTTCTCATATACCCTAAAAACAGTGCTGCCAAACTGACCCATGAAAAGATTCATGTAATTCTGTGAAATGAATTACCATATCACAAAGCAATTTCTCAGAAAGCTTCTTTCTACTTCTATGAGGATATTTCCTCTGTTACCATGAGCTTCAATGCACTCTGAAATATCCCATTGCAGATTCCAAGAAAAGAGTGTAAGCAAACTGCTCACTAAGAAGGACAGTGAAACATTGTGAGATGAATTCACACATCACAAAGCAGTTTCTAAGAAAGTTTCTTTCTAGTTTTTATCTGAGCACATCTCGTTTTTCACCATACACTTCAATGCCATCCAAAATAGCCCTTCTCAGATTCCCCAAAGACAGTGCTACAAAACCGCTGCATGAAAAGAATTGTGTAGCTCTGTGAGACAAATTCACGAATCAGAAAGCCATTTCTCAGAAAGATTCTTTCTCGTTTTTATATGAGGATATTTCCTTTGTCACCATAAGCTTTAATGCGCTGTGAAATATCCCATTGCAGATTCTTAGAAAACAGTGTTTGCAAACTGATCAATGAGAGGAACACTGTTACTCTGAGAGATGAATTCCGAATCACAAAGCAGTTTCTCAGAAAGCTTCTTTTTGACTTTTATCTGAGGATAATTCTTTTGTCACCAAAGGTTTCAATGGCCTACAAAATATCCTGTTGCAGATTTCATGAAAACAGTGTTAGCAAACTGCTCCACGAAAAGAAATGTGTTATTCTGTGAGATGAATACACACATCACAAAGAAGTTTCTCATAAAGCTTCTTTCTAGTTTTTATCTAAGGATATTTCCTTTGTCACCATGGGCTTCATTTCAGTACAAAATATTCCTTCTCACATTCCCCAAACACAGTGCTATCAAACTGTGCCATGAAAAGAAAAGTCTAACTCTGTGAGATGAATTCTCACGTCACAAAGGAGTTTCACAGAAAGCTTCTTTTTGGTTTCTCTCTGAGGATATTTCATTTCTCACCTTAGACTTCAATGCACTCTGAAATATCATATTGCAGATTCCATGAAAACAGAGTTAACAAACTGCTCCAAGAGAAGAGTGGTGTAACTCTGTGAGATGAATTCACACATCACAAAGCAGTTTCTCAGAAAGCTACTTTCCATTTTTATCTGAGAATATTTTCTTTTTTACCTTTAGGTCTCAACCCCTTCCCAACCATCACTTTGTAGATTCCATCAAAACAGAGTTACCAAACTTCTCCACAAAAAAGGTGTTAGAGTGTGAGATGAATACACCCATCACACATAAGTTTCTCAGAAAGCTTCTTTCTAGTTTTTATCTGATTTCATTTCCTTTGTCACCATAGTCTTCAATGAGATCCAAACTATCCCCTCTCACATTCCCCAAAAACACTGCTACCAAAATGCTCCATGAAAGGATCATGTAACCCAGTGAGATGAATTCACAAATCACAAAGCAGATTCTCAGAAAGTTGCTTTCTAGATTTTGCCTGAGGATATTTTCGTTGTCAACCTAAGTTTCAATGCATTCCAAAATATCTCATTACACATTCCATGAAAAAAGTGTTAGTAAACTGCTCAATGAAAAGAACAGTGTAATTCTGTGAGATCAATTCACACATCCCAAAGCAGTCTCTCAGAAAGCTTCTTTTTGGTTTTTATCTGAGGATATTTCCTTTTTCACCATAGGCTTCAATGCGCTCCAACTATCCCTTTGCAGGTTCCACGAAAACAGTGTTAGCAAACTGCTCCAAGGAAAGAACGGTGTAACTCTGTGAGATGAATTCACACATCACAAAGAAATGTCTCAGAATCTTCCTTTCTAGTTTTTCTCTGAGGATACTTCCTTTATCACCATAGGCCTCAGCTTGCTCCCACATATCCCTATGCGTGTTCCATGAAAACAGTGTTAGCAAACTGCTCCATGAAAAGAAAGGTGTTATTCTGTGAGATGAATACACACATCACAAAGCAGTTTCTCAGAAACCTTCTTTCTAGTTTTTATCTGAGGATATTTCCTTTGTCACCATATGCTTAAACGTGACCCAAAATATCCCTTCTCAAATACCCCCAAAAAAGTGCTACCAAACAGCTCCATGAAAAGAATGGTGTAACTCTGTGAAATGAATTCACACATCACAAAGCTGTTTCTCAGAAAGCTTCTTTCTAGTTTTTATCTGAGCATATTTCCTTTTTCACCATATTCCTCATTGCACTACCAAATATCCCATTGCAGATTCCAGAAAAAATGTCTTAGCAAACTTCTCAATGAAAAGAACAGAGTAACACCATGAGATGATTTCACACATCACAAAGAAGTTGCACAGAAACCTCTTTTTTGGTTTTTATCTGAGGATACATACTCTGCACCCATATGCTTCAATGCGCTCCCAAATATCCTATTGCAGATTCCAAGAAAACAGTGTTATCAAACTGCCCAATGAAAATAACAGTGTACCTTTGTGAGATGAATTCACACATTACAAAGCAGTTTCTCAGATATCTTCTTTCTCATTTTTATCTGAGGATATTTCCTATTTCACTATAAGCTTCAAAGCACTCACAAATATCCCTTTGCAGATTCCACAATAACAGTGTTAGGAAACTCCTAAATGAAAACAAAGGTATTACTCTGTGAGATGAATACATACATCACAAAGAAGCTTCTCAGAAAGCTGATTTATACTTTTTATGTGAAGATATTTTCCTTGTCACTGTAAGCCTCAATGTGCTCCAACATATCAGAATGCAGATTCCAAGAAAACAATGTTAGCAAACTGCTACATGAAAACAACAGTATAACCCTGTGAGATGAATTCACACATCACTAAGCAGTTTCTTGGAAAGCTTCTTTCTAGTTTTTGTCTGAGGATATTTCCTTTGTCACCATAGTCTTCAATGCAATCCAAAATATCCCTTCTCAGATTCCCCAAAAACAGTGGTACCAAACTGTGCCATGAAAACAAAGTGTAACTCTGTGAGTTGAATTCACACATCACTAAGCAGTTTCACAGAAAGCTTCTTTTTGGTTTTTGTCTGACGATATTTCGTTTGTCACCAAAGGCTTCAATGCACTCCAAAATATCCTGTTGTGGATTCCATGAAAACAGTGTCAGCAAACTGCTCCATGAAAAGAGTGGTGTTACTCTGTGAGATGAATTCGTACATCAAAAAGAAGTTTCTCAGAAATCTTCCATCTAGTTTTTATCTGAGGATATTTTCCTTTTCACCATAGGTCTCAACTTGTTTCCAAATATCATTTTGCAGATTCCACAAAAACAGTGTTAGCAAACTGCTCCATGAAAAGAAATGTTACTCTGAGAGATGAATACACAGATCACAAAGAAGTTTCTCAGAAACTTTCTTCTAGTTTTTATCTGATTATATTTCCATATGTCACGCATAGGCTTCAATGCAATCCAAAATATCCCTTCTCAGATCCCCAAAAACAGTGCTACCAAATTGCTCCATGAAAAGAATGGTGTATCTCTGTGAGATAAATTCACACACCACAAAGCTGTTTCTCAGACTACTTCTTTCTAGATTTTATCTGAGGATATTTCCTTTTTCTCCATATTCCTCAATGCTCTCCAGGATATGCCATTGCACATTTCATGAAAAGAGTGTTAGCAAACTACTCAATGAAAAGAACAGGGTAACTCAGTGATATGAATTCATGCCTCACAAAGCAGTTTCACAGAAAGGTTATTTTTTATTTTAATCTGAGGATATTTTCTCTTTCACCATAGGCCTCAAAGTGCTCCCAAATATCCCTTTGCAGATTCCACAGAAAGAATGTTAGCAAACTACTCCATGAAAAGATAGGTGGAACTCTGTGAGATGAATTTACACATCACAAAGCAGTTTCTCAGAAAGGTTCTTTCTAGTTTTTAACTGAGGATATTTATTTTTCACCATAGGCCTCAATGCACTCCCAAACATACCTTTGCAGATTCCACAAAAAGAGGGTTAGCAAACCGCTCCATTAACAGAAACGTTTTACTCTGTTAGTTGAATACACAAATCACAAGGAAGTTCCTCAGAAATCTTCTTTCTAGTTTTTACCTGAGGTTATTTTCTTTGTCGCCATAGGCTGCAATGCAATCCAAAATATCCCTTCACAGATCCCCAAAAACAGTGCTACCAAACTGCCTCATGAAAAGAAAGGTGCAACACCGTGAGATGAATTCACACATCACAAAGCTATTTCTCAACAAGATTATTTCTAGTTTTCATCTGAGTATATTTCCTTTTTCAAAATATTCCTCAATGAACTCACAAATATCCCATTACAGATTATCAATGAAAAGAATGATGTAACTCTGAGGGATGAATTCACACATCACAAAGAGGTTTCTCAGAAGGATTATTTCTAGTTTTTATCTGAGGATATTTCCTCTGTCACCATAGAATTCAATGTGATTCAAATGATCCCTTCTCAGATTCCCCAAAAACAGGGTTACCAAACTGATCCACAAAAAAAATCGTGTAACTCTGTGAGGTGAATTCACAAATCAAAAAGCAGTTTCTCGGAAAGCTTTTTGCTGGTTTTGTCTAAGGATATTTCCTTTGCCGCCATAAGCTTCAATGCACTCCGAAATATTCCATTGCAGTTTTCAAGAAAACAGTGTTAGCACACTATGCAATGAAAAGAACAGTGTTACTCTGTGAGATGAATTCACACATCACAAATCACATTCTCATAAAGCTTCTGTTTGTTTTTTATCTGAGGATATTTCCTTTGTTGCCATAGGCTTCAATGAGTCATTAAATGTCCCTTTATAGAATCCATGAAAACAATGTTAGCAAACTGCTCCATGAAAAGAAAGGTGTAAATCTGTGAGATGAATTCACACAATACAAAGAACTTTCTTAGAAAGCTTCTTTCTAGTTTTTATCTGAGGATATTTCCTTCATCAAAATATTCTTCAATGTGATCCAAAATATCCGTTCTCAGATTCCCCAAAAACAGTGTTGCCGAAATGGTCCATGAAAAGAATCGTATAACTCTGTGAGATGAATTCCCAAATCACAAAGCAGTTTCTCAGAAAGTTTCTTTCTAGTTTTTGTCTGAGGCTATTTCCGTTTTCACCATAGGCCTCAATGCACTCAGGAATAGCCCTTTGCAGATTCCAGGAAATACTGTTAGCAAACTGCTCCATGAAAAGGAAGGTACATATTTGTGAGATGAATTCACACATCACAAACTAGTTTCTCAGAAAGCTGTTTTTTTTTTTTGGTTTTTGTCTGAGGATATTTCCTTTGTCACCATAGGCTTCAGTGCATTCCAAAATATCCTATTGCAGATTCCCCCCAAAAAGTGCTACAATACTGATCCATGGAAATAATGGTGTAATGCTGTGAAGTGATTTCACACATCACATTGCTGTTTCTCAGAAATCTTCTTACTAGTTTTTATCTGAGGATATGTCATTTTACAACCTATTCCTCTATGCGCTCCCAAATGTTGCATTGCAGATTCCACGAAAAAAAGTGTTAGCAAACTTCTCAATGAAAAGAGTGGTGTAACTTTGTGAGATGAATTGACACATCACAAAGCAGTTTCACAGAATTATTCTTTTTGGTCTGTATCTGAGGATATTTCCTTTGTCTCCAGAGGCTTCATACACTCCCAAATATCCTATTGCAGATTACACAAAACAGTGCTATGGAACTGCTCCATGAAAAGAATCGTGTAACTCTGTGAGATGAATTCACAAATTACAAAGCAGTTTCTCAGAAAGCTTCCTTCTAGTATCTGTATGAGGTCATTTCCTTTTTAACTATAGGCCTCAATGTGCTCGTGAATATGCCTTTGCAGATTACATGAAAATAGTGTTAACAAACCACTCCACTAAAAGAAACGTGTAAATCTGTGAGATCAATTCAAACTTCACAAAGCAGCTTCTTAGAAAGTTTCATTTTGGATTTTGTGTGAGGATATTTCTTTTGTCAGCACAGGCCTTAATGCGCTCCCAAATATCCCTTTGCAGATTTCATGAAAACAGTGTTAGCAAACTGCTCAATGAAAAGAACGACATAACTCTGTAAGACGAATTCACATATCACAAAGCAGTTTCTCAGAAATCTTCCTTCTATTTTTTATCTGAGGATATTTCCTTTTTCACTATAGGCTTCAATGCAATCCCAAATATCCCTTTGCAGATTCAAAGGAAACAGTGTTAGCAAATGACTCCTTGAATAGAAAGGTGTAAATCTGTGACATTAATACAAACATCACAAAGAACTTTCTCAGAAAGCTTCTTTCTACTTTTTATCTGAGGATATCTCCTTTTTCACCATAGGCTTCAATGAGATTCAAAATATCCCTCCTCAGATTCCCCAAAAACAGTGCTACCAAACTAATCCATGAAAAGAATCATGGAACTCTGTGAGATGAATTAACACATCACAAAGTTGTTTCTAAGAAAACTTCTTTCTAGTTTTTATCTGAGGATATTTCCTTTGTCACCATAAGCTTCAATGTGCTTCAAAATATCCCATTGAAAACTCCAGTAAAACAGTGTTAGTAAACTGCTCAATGAAAAGAACAGTGTAAATCTGTATGATGAGTGCACGCATCAAAAATGAGTTTCTCAGAAAGATTGTTTCTACTTTTTAACTCAGGATATTTCCTTTTTCACCATAGGCCTCAATTTGCTCCCAAATATCCCACTGAAGATTAAACGAAAACAGTGTTATCAAACTGCTCAATGAAAAGAACCATGTAATTCCCTGAGATGAATTCACACATCACAGCAGTTTCTCAGAATGCTACTTTGTAGTTTTTATCTGAGGATATTTCCTTTTCACTGTAGGCCTCAATGCACTCCCAAATATCCCATTGCAGACTCAACGAAAACAATTTTAGCAAACTGCTCCATGTAAAGGTGTAATGCTGAGAGATGAATTCACACATCACAATGTCCTTTTTTGCAAAGCTTCCTTCTACTTTTTTTCTGAGGATATTTCCTTTGTCACCATAGTCTTCAATGCAATCCAAAATGTACCTTCTCAGATTCCCCAAAATAGTGCTACAAAACTGGTCCATGAAAGGAATCCTGTAATTCTGTGAGATGAATTCATACATCACAAAGCAGTTTCTCAGAAAGCTTCTCTCTAGCTTTTAATCTGAAGTTATTTCCTATTTCACCATAGGCCTCAAGTGATCCCAAATATCCCTTTGTAGATTCCAATAAATCAGTATTAGTAAAGTGCCTCAAGAAAATGAAAGTGTAATTCCATGAGATGAATTCACAAATCACAAAGCAGTTTCTCAGAAAGCTTCTTTCTAGTTTTTGTCTGAGGATATTTTCTTTGTCGCCATAAGCTTCCAATGTACTCTGAAATATGCCATTGCAGATTCAATGAAAACAGTGTTAGCAAACTGCTCAATTCAAGGAACAGTGTAGCTCTGTGAGATGAATTCACACACCACAAAGCAGTTTCTCAGAAAGCTTCTTTCTAATTTTTGTATGAGGATATTACCTTGGTCACCATAAGCTTCCATGCGCTCCCAAATATCACTTTGCAGATTCCATGAAAACAGTGTTAGCAAACTGCTCCATGAAAAGAAAGGTGTGATTCTGTCAAATGAATTCACACATCAAAAAGAACTTTCTCAGAAATTTTATTTCTATTTTTTATCTGATGATATTTCCTTTGTTACCATAGGCTTCATTGCTATCCAAAATATTCCTTCTCAGATTCCACAAAACCATGCTAAAAAACTGATGCATGAGAAGAATCATTTAACTCAGTAGAACGAGCTAACACATCACAAAGCAGTTTCTCAGAATGCTTCTTTTTAGTTTTTATATGAGGGTATTTCCTTGGTCAACTTAAACTTTAATACACTCTGAAATATCCCTTTGCAGATTCCATGAAAACAGTGTTAGCAAAAGTCTCAATGAAAAGAATGGTGTCACTCTGGGACATGAATTCACACATCAGAAAGCAGTATCTCAGAAAGCTTCTTTCTGTTTTTTTCTGAGGATATTTCATTTTTCACAATAATCTTCAATGCGTTCCCAAATATCACTTTGCAGATTCCACAAAAACAGTGTTAGCACACTGCTCCATGGAAAAAACAGTGTCACTCTGTGAGATGAACTCACACATTACAAAGCAGTTTCTCAGAAAGTTTCTTTCTAGTTTTTATCTGAGGATATTTCGTTTTTCACCACAGGTCTCAATGTTGTCCCAAATATCCCTTTGCAGATTCCATGAAAACAGTGTTAGCAAAGGGCTCCACTAAAAGAAAGGTGTAACTCTGTGACATGAATTCACACATTACAAAAAACTTAATCAGAAAATTTCTTTCTAGTTTTTATCTGCGGGTATTTCCTTTGACACCACAGGCTTCCAAACGATTCATAATATCTCTTCTCAGACTCCCCAAAAACAGTGCCAACAAACTGATCCACGAAAGGAATCATGTAACTCTGTGAGATGAATTCACACATCACAAAGCAGTTTCTCAGAAAGCTTTTTTCTAGTTCTTTTCTGAAGATATTTCCTTTGTCACCTTAGGCTTCAATGATATCCAAAATATCCCTTCTCAGACTCCCAAAAAACAGTGCTACAAACTGCTCCATGAAAAGAATGGTGTAACTCTGTGAGATAAATTGACACATAACAAAGCGGTTTCTCAGAAAGCTTCTTTCTAGTTTTTATATAAGGATATTTCCTTTTTTACCATATTCCTCAATGAGCTCCGGAATATCCCATTGCAGATTCCAGGAAAAAAGTGTTAGCAAACTTCTCAATGAAAGGAACTTTGTGACTCTGTGAGGTGAATTGAAACTTCACAAATCAGTTTCACAGAAAGCTTCTTTTTGGTTCTGATCTGAGGATATTTCCTTTGTCACAATAGATGTCAATGCACTCCCAAATATCCTATTGCAGATTTCCCAAACAGTGCTACCAAACTGTTCCATGAAAACAGTCTTGTTACTCTGTGAGATGAATTCACAAATCACAAAGCAGTTTGTCAGAAAGTTTCTTACTTGATTTTGCCTGAGGATGTTTGTTTTGTCAACCTAAGCTTCAATGCACTCAGAAGTATCCCATGGCAGATTCCAAGAACACAGTGTTAGCAAACTCCTCAGTGAAAAGAACAGTGTAACTGTGTGAGTTGAATTCACACATCAAAAAGCAGTTTCTAAGGAAACTTCTTTTTTGTTTTTATCTGAGGACAGTTCCTTTGTCACCATAGGCTTCAATGTGATCCAAATAATCCCTTCTAAGGTTTCTCAAAAACAGTGCTACCGAACTGATCCATGAAAGGAATCGTGTAATTCTGTGAGATGAATTAACACATCACAAAGCAGTTTTGAAGAAAGCTTTTTTCTAGTTTTTACCTGAGGATATTTTTTTGGTCACCATAGGCTTCAATGCAATGCGAAATATCACTTCTGAGATACCCCAAAAACAGTGTTAACAAACTGCTCCATGAAAAGAATCATGCAACTCTGTGAGATAAATTCACAAATCACAAAGCAGTTTCTCAGAAAGCTTTTTTCTAACTTTTGTCTGAGGATATTTCCCTTCTCAACTTAAGCTTCAATGGGCTCCAAAATATCCCATTGCATATTCCAAGAAAACAGTGTTAACCTACTATTCAATGAAAAGAACAGTGTAACTCTGTGAGATGATTTCACACATCACTAAGCAGTTTCTCACGAAGCTGTTTTCTAGTTATTATTTGAGGATATTTCGTTTTTCACAATAGGCTGCAATGCACTCCCAAATATCTTATTGCAGATTCCACGAAAACAGTGTTAGCATACTGCTCAATGAAAAGAGTGGTGTAACTCTGTGAGATGAATTCACACATCACAAAGCAGTTTCTCAGAAATCTTCTTTTTGGTTTTTATCTGATTATACTTCCTTTCTCCCAATAACACCATAGGCTTCAATGTGCTCCCAATTATCCTATTACAGATTCCATGAAACCAGTGTTATCAGACTACTCAATGAAAACTATGGTGTATCTCTGTGAGATGAAATCACACATCACAAAGCAGTTTCTCAGAAAATTTCTTTCTAGTTTTTATCTGGGGATATTTCCTTTCTCACTATAGTCCTCAATGAGCTCCCAAATATCCCTCTGCAGATTCCACAAAAACAGTTTTAACAAACTGCTCAATGAAAAGAAAGGTGCAATCCTGTGAGATGAATTCACCCATCACAAAAATCTTTCTCAGAAAGCTTCTTTCAATTTTTTATCTGAGGATATTTCCTTTGTCACCATACACTTCTTTGTGATCCAAAATATCCCTTATCAGATTCCCCAAAAGCAGTGCTACCAAACTGCTCCATGAAAAGAATCATGTAACTCTGTGAGATGAACTCACACATCACAAAGCAGTTTGTCAGAAACCTTCTTTCTAGTTTTTATATGCGGATATTTCCTTTTAAACCATAGGCTTCAATGTGCCCCCAAATATCCCTTCTCAGACACCATAAAAACAGTGATGCCAAAGTGCTCCCTCAACAGAAATGTTTAGCTTTATGAGATGAATGCACAAATCACATAGGATTTTCTCTGAAAGCTTCTCTCCAGTTTTAACCTGGAGAATGTTCTTCTTTCACCTTAGGACTCTATGTGCTCCCAAATATCCCATTAAAGATTCAACAAAAACACTGTTACCAAACTGCTTAATGAAAAGAAAGATTTGAGTCTGTGGGATGAACCCACCCAACTCAAAACAGTCTCTCAGAAAGCTTCTTTGTAGTTTTTATCAGAGGGTATTTCCTTTTTCACCATAGGCTTCTCTGTGCTCTGAATATCCCTTTGTAGATTCCTCAAAATCAGGGTTAACAAACTGCTCCATGAAAAGAGTAGTTTACCTCTGGGAGACGAATTCACCTATCACAAAGAAATTTCTCAGAAAGCTCCTTTCTATCTTTCCTCTGTGCAGCATATTTACTTTTCCACCATCAGCCTCAATTCTTTCCCAAATATCCCTTCTCAGACACCACAAAAACAGCGATGCCAAACCGATCAATAAAAAAAAAAATGGTTTATCTCTATGAGGTGAATACACACATCACAAAATAATTTCTCAAAAACCTTTTCTCCAGTTTTTATCTGAAGATATTTCCTTTTTCACCATCAGCCTCTATGAGCTCCTGAATATCCCTTGGCAGATTCCCCAAATACAGTGCTACCAAACTGCTCAATGAAAATAAAGGTGTAACTCTGTGAGATGAATTCATGAATCACAAAGTAGTTTCTCATAAACCTTCTTTCTAGTTTTTGTCTGAGGATGTTTCAAGGATGTTTCTTTTGTCAATGTAGGCCTCCAGGCACTCCCAAATATTCCTTTGAAAATACCAAGAAAGAAGTTTTAGCAAACTGCTCTATGAAAAGAAGAGTGTAACTCAGTGAGATGAACTCACACATCACAAAGAACTTTCTCAGAAAGCTTCTTTCCAGTTTTAATTTGAGTATATTTCCTTAGTCACCAGAGTTCAATGCGATCCAAAATATCCCATCTCAGATTAAGCAAAAACAGTGCTACCAAAGTGATCCATGAAAAGGATCGTGTAACTCTGTGAGATGAATTAAAACATCACAAAACAGTTTTTCAGAGAGCTTCTTCCTAGTTTTTATATGAGGATATTTCCTTTATCACCATAAGCTTCAATGTGTTCCTAAATATCCCATTGCAGTTTCCAAGAAAACAGTATTAGCAAACTTCTCAATGAAAAGTACAGTGTAAATCTGTGAGATGAATTTACACATCAGAAGGCAGTTTCTGAGAAAGCTTCTTCTACTTTTTATGTGAGGATATTTCCTTTTAAACCATAGTCCTGAAAGCACTCACAAATATCTCTTTGCAGATTCCAAAAAAAAAAAAACAGTGTTAGCAAACTGCTACATGAAACGGAAGGTACAACTCTGTGAGATGAATTCACAAATCACAAAGCATTTTCTCAGAAAGCTTCTTTTTTTTTTCTTTTTTCCTGGGGATATTTCCTTTGTCACCTTAGGCTTCAATGTGCTCCCAAATATATCCTATTGCAGATTCCATGAAAACAGTGTCATCAAATTGCTCAATGGAAACAACATTGTAACTCTGTGAGATGAATTCACACAGAATAAAGTAGTTTCTCAGAAATCTTCTTTCTAGTTTTTAATTGAGGATATTTTCTTTTTCTCCATAGACTTCAATGTGACCCAAAATATCCCTTTTCAAATTCCCCAAAAACAGTTCTATAAACCTATTCCATGAAAAGAATGGTGTAACTCTGTGAGATGAATTTACATATCACATAGATGTTTCTCAGAAAACTTCTTTCTAGTTTTAATCTGAGGATATTCGTTTTTCACCATTTTAATCAATGTGCTCCCCTATATCCCATAGCAGATTAAATGAAAAAAGTGTTAGCAAACTTTTCAATGAAAAGAACGGTGCAACTCTCTGAGATGAATTCACATCACTAAGTAGTTTAACAGAAAGCTTCTTTTTGGACTTTTATCTGTGGATATTTCCTTTGTCACCATAGGCTTCAATGCACTCTGAAATGTCCTATTGTAGATTGCACAAAAACAGTGTTATCAAACTGCTCAATGAAAAGAACAGTGAAACTCAGTAAGATGAAATCACACACCACAAAGCTGTTTTCCAGATGGTTTCTTTCTAGTTTTTATCTGGGGAAAGTTCATTTTTCACTATAGGAATCAAAGGCCTCTGGAATATCCCATTGCAATTTCCATGAAAACAGTGGTAGCAAACTGCTCCAGGAAAAGAAGGGTATAACACTGTGAGATGAATTCACACATTATAAAGAACTTTCTCAGAAAGCTTCTTTCTAATTTTGAACTGAGGATATTTCCTTTGTCACTATAGATGTCAATGCAATCGAAAATATCCCTTATCAGATTCCCACAAAACAGTGTTCCAATACTGCTCCTTGAAAAGAATCATGTAACTCTGTGAGATGAATTCAGAACTCACAAAGCAGTGTCTCAGAAACCATCTTTCTAGTTTTTGTCTGAGGATATTTCCTTTGTCACCCTAAATTTCAATGATCTCTGAAATATCCCATGGCAGATTCCAAGAAAACAGTGATAACCAGCTGCTCAATTATAGGAATGGTGTAACTCTGTGAGTTGAATTCACACGTCACAAAGCAGTTTCTCAGAAAGTTTCTTTCTAGTTTTTATCTGAGGATATTTCCGTTTTCACTATAGTCTCAATGTGTTCCAAAATATTCCTTTGCAGATTCCAGGAATCAATGATAGCAAATGACTCCATGAAAAGAAAGGTGTAACTCTGTGAGATGAATTCACCCAAAACAAAGCTGTTGTTCAGAAACCTTTCTAGCTTTTATATGAGCCTATTTCCTTTTCCACAATAGGCTTCAATGTGCTCCCAAATATCCCTTCTCTGACACCACAAAAAATTTGATGCCAAAGTGATCCCTCAACATAAACGTTTAGCTCTATGAGATGAATGCACACATCACAAAGGGGTTTCTCAGAAAGTTTCTTTCCCGTTTTTACCTGAATTTATTTTCTTTTTTGCCATTGGACTCCAAGTGCTCTCAAATATCCCTTTGCAGATTTTCCAAAGCAGTGTTACCAAACTGCTCAATGAAAAGAATGGTATAATTCTGTAAGATAAATTCACACATCACAAAGCAGTTTTTCAGAAAGCTACTTTCTAGTTTTTATCTGAGGATACTTCCTTTTTCAGTATTGGACTCAGTGAGCTCCCAAATATCCCTTTGTAGATTCCACGAAAACCATGTTAGCAAACTGCTCCATGAAAGGAAAGGTGTAACTCTGTGAGATGAATTCACACATCATGAAGAAATGTTTCAGAAAGCTTCTTTCTAGTTTTTACGTGAGGATATTTCCTTTTCCACTATAGGCTCAATGCAGTTTTAAATATCCCTTTGCAGATTCCAGGAATACAGTGATAGCAAACTAGTCCATGAAAAGAAAGGTGTACCTCTGTGAGATGAATTCACACATCACAAAGAACTTTCTCAAAAAGGTTCGTTCTAGTTTTTATCTCAAGATATTTCCTTTTTCACCATAGGCTTGAATGAGATCCAAATTATATCTTCTCAGACTCCCCAAAAACATTGCTACCAAACTACTCCATGAAAAGAATCAAGTAAGTCTGTGAGCTCATTTTTGGTTTTTATCTGAGGATATTTCCTTTGTTACCATAGGATTAAATGAGCTCCCTTATACCTATTGCAGATTCAGTGTTTTCAAAGAGCTTAATGAAAAAAATGGTGTAACTCTGTGAGATGAATTCACACATCAGAAACCAGTTTCTCAGAAAGCGTCTTTGTAGTTTTTATCTGTGCATATTAACTTTTCCACCATTGACCTCAATACTCTCTGAAATATCTCTTTGCAGATTTGACAAAAGCAGTGTTAGCAAACTGATACATGGAAAGAAAGGTGTAACTCAGTGTGATGTATTCACACATCACAAGAAAGTTTCTGAGAAAGTTTCTTTCTAGTTTTTATCTGAGTATAATTCCTTCGTCACCGTAGGCTTCAATGTGATCCCAAATATCCCTTTACAGATTCCCCAAAAACAGTGCTACCAAACAGCTGCATGAACACAAAGGTGTAACTCTATGAGATGAAATAATGCACCACAAAGTTGTTTCTCAGTAAGCTTGTTTCCAGTTTTTGTCTTAGGATATTTCGTTTGTCAGCATAAACTTAAATGCTCTCCAAAATATCCATTGCAGATTCCAAGAAAAGAGTGTTAGCAAACTGCTCAATGAAAAGGACAGTGTAACTCCATGAAATGAATTCAGAAATCACAAAAAAGTATCTCAAAATTTTCTTTTTGCTTTTATTCTGAGGATAGTTTCTTTGTCACCATTGGCATTAATGAGCTCCCAAATATCCTGTTGCAGATTCCACAAAAACAGTGTTATCAAACTGCTCAATGAAAATAACAGTGTAACTCTGTGAGATGAGTTCACACAGCACAAAGGACTTTCTCAGACAGCTTCTTTCTAATTTTTATCTGAGGTTATTTCCTTTGTCACCATCGGCTTCAATGCGATCCCGAATATCCCTTCAAAAATTTCCCCAAAAACAGTGCTATCAAACTGATGCCTGAAAATAATCGTGTAACTCTGTGAGATGAAGTAACGTATCACAAAGCAATGACTCAGAAAGCTTCTTTCTAGTTTTTATATGAGGATATTTCCTTTGTCACCATTGGCTTCAATATGCTAAGAAATATCCCATTGCGGGGGGGCGGAGCAAGATGGCCGAATAGGAAGAGCTCCAGTCTCCAACTCCCAGCGCCAGCGACACAGAAGACCAGTGATTTCTGCATTTTCAACTGAGGTACTGGGTTCATCTCACTGGGGAGTGCCGGACGATCGGTGCTGGTCAGCTGCTGCAGCCCGACCAGCGAGAGCTGAAGCAGAGCGAGGCATCGCCTCACCTGGGAAGCGCAAGGGGGAAGGGAATCCCTTTTCCTAGCCAGGGGAACTGAGACACACAACACCTGGAAAATCGGGTAACTCCCACCCCAATATTGCGCTTTAAGCAAACAGACACACCAGGAGATCATATCCCACACCTGGCTGGGAGGGTCGCACGCCCACGGAGCCTCCCTCATTGCTAGCACAGCAGTCTGTGATCTACCGGCAAGGCAGCAGCAAGGCTGGGGGAGGGGTGCCCGCCATTGCTGAGGCTTAAGTAGGTAAACAAAGCTGCCGGGAAGCTCCAACTGGGTGGAGCTCACAGCAGCTCAAGGAAACTTGCCTGTCTCTGTAGACTCCACCTCTGGGGACAGGGCACAGCTACACAACAACAACAACAACAACAAAAAAGCAGCAGAAACCTCTGCAGACGCAAACGACTCTGTCTGACTGCTTTGAAGAGAGCAGTGGATCTCCCAACATGGAGGTTGAGATCTGAGAAGGGACAGACTGCCTGCTCAAGTGGGTCCCTGAACCCTGAGTAGCCTAACTGGGAGACATCCCCCACTAGGGGCAGTCTGAC
>NC_037673.1:46891107-46917659 GCF_003255815.1 Theropithecus gelada | reverse complement strand
TTCAACCATTATGGAAAACAGTATGGCGATTCCTCAAGGATCTAGAACCACATGTACCATATGACCCAGCCATCCCATTACTGGGGATATACCCAAAGGATTATAAATCATGCTGCTATAAAGACACATGCACAGGTATGTTTATTGCAGCACTATTCACAAGAGGAAAGACTTGGAATCAACCCAAATGTCCATCAGTGACAGATTGGATTAAGAAAATGTGGCACATATACAGCATGGAATACTATGCAGCCATAAAAAAGGATGAGTTTGTGTCCTTTGTAGGGACATGGATGGAGCTGGAAACCATCATTCTTAGCAAACTATCACAAGAACAGAAAACCAAACACCGCATGTTCTCACTCATAGGTGGGAACTGAACAGTGAGATCACTTGGACTCAGGAAGGGGAACATCACACACCGGGGCCTATCATGGGGAGGGGGGAGGGGGGAGGGATTGCATTGGGAGTTATACCTGATGTAAATGACGAGTTGATGGGTGCAGCACACCAACATGGCACAAGTATACATATGTAACAAACCTGCACGTTATGCACATGTACCCTACAACTTAAAGTATAATAATAATAAATAAACTAAAAAAAAAAGAAGCATAAAAAAAAAAGAAATATCCCATTGCAGATTGCAGGAAAACAGTGTTAGAAAACTGCTGAGTATAAAAAACACTGTAAATCTGTGAGAGGAATTCACAAATCACAAAGTAGTTTCTCAGAAAGCTTCTTTCTAGTTTTTATCTGAAGGTATTTTCTTTTTCACCATAGGGGTTAATGTGCTCCCAAATATTCCTTTGCAAATTTCAGGAAAACAGTGCTAGTATTCTCCTCCAGAAGAGAAAGGTGTAACCCTGTGGGGCAAGTTCACGCATCACAAAGCAGTTTCTCAGAAAGCTTCTTTCTAGTTTTTATCTGAAAGTATTTTCTTTTTCACCAGAGGGTTCAATGTGCTCCCAAATATTCCTTTGCAGATTTCAGGAAAACAGTGCTAGTATTCTCCTCCAGAGAGAAAGGTGTAACCGTGTGAGGTGAGTTCACGCATCACAAATAAATTTTTCGGAAAGCTTCTTTCTGGTTTTTATCTCAGGATATTTCCTTTGTCACCATAGTCTTCAACGTGTTCCAAAATATCCCTTCTCAGATACCCCAAAAACAGTACTACCAAACTGTTCCATGAAAAGAATCATGTAGCTCTGTGAGATAAATTCAAAAATCACAAAGCAGTTTCTCAAAAAGCTTCTTTGTAGTTTTTATCTGAGGATGTTTAGTTTTTCACCATAGGCCTCAATGTGCTCTGAAATATCACTTTGCGGATTCCACGAAAACAGTGATAGCAAACAGCTCCATGAAAAGAGTTGTAACTCTGTGAGATGAATTCACACATCACAAAGAACATTCTCAGAAACCTTCTTTCTAGTTTTTATCTGAGTATATTTCCTGTGTCACCATAGGCTTCAATGGGATCCAAGATATCCCCTCATATTCCCCAAAGAGAGTTCTACAAAACTGCTACATTAAATGAAAGGTGTAACTCTGTTAGATAAATTCACAAATCACAAAGCAGTTTCTAGAAAGCTTCTTTCTAGTGTTTGTCTGATAATATTTCCATTGTCACCATAAGATTCAGTGTGCTCCAGAATATCCCACTGCAGATTCCACAAAAACAGTGTTAGCAAACTGCTCCATGAAAAGAAAAGTGTAACTCTGTGAGATGAATTCATACATCAGAAAGAATTTTCTCAGAAAGCTTCTTTCTAGTTTTTATCTGAGGATATTCTCTTTTTCACCATAGGCTTCAATGTGTTCCAAAATATCCCTTGGCAGATACCCCAAAAGCAGTGCTACCAAACTGCTCCATGAAAAGTATCATGTAACTCTGTGAGATGAATTCAAAAATCACAAAGCAGTTTCTCAAAAAGCTTCTTTGTAGTTTTTATCTGAGGATGTTTAGTTCTTCACCATAGGCCTCAGTGTGCTCTGAAATATTCCATTGCAGATTCCACGAAAACAGTGTTAGCAAACTGCTCCATGAAAAGAAAGTTGTAACTCTGTGAAATGAATTCCCACGTCAGAAAGAATTTTCTCAGAACGATTCTTTCTAGTTTATATCTGAGAATATTTCCATTGTCACCATAGGCTTCAATGAGATCTAAAATGTCCCTTCTCAGATTCCACAAAAACAGTGTTATCAAACTGTTCCATGAGAACAATCCTGTAACTCTGTGACAAGAATTAGCACATCAGAAAGTTTTTCCTCAGAAAGCTTCTTTCTAGTTTTTATATGAGTAATCTTTGTCACCTTAAGTTTCAATGTGCTCCAAAGTATCTCTTTGCAGATTCCACGAAAAGTGTTATGAAACTCTGCAATGAAAAGAACAGTGTAACTCTGTGAGTTGAGTTCACACATCAGAAAGAACTATCTCAGAAAGCTTCTTTCTAGTTTTTATCTGAGGTTATTTCCTTTCTCACCATAGACTTCAATGTGCTCCCAAATATCCTCTTGTGGATTCCACAAAAACAGTGTTATCAAACTGCTCAATGTAAAGACTGGTGTAATTCTGTGAGATGAGTTCACACATAGCAAAGAACTTTCTCAGAAAACTTCTTTCTAGTTTTTATCTGAGGATATTTCCTTTTCCCCATAGGCTTCAATGCTATCCCAAATATCCCTTCTCAGATTCCCCAAAAACTGTTCTAACAAACTGATCCATTAAAAGAATCATGTTACTCTGTGAGATGAATTCACAAATCACAAGGGAATTTCTTGGAAAGCTGCTTTCTAGTTTTTGTCCGAGGATATTTCCTTTGTCACCATACACTTAAATTTGCTCCAAAATATAACATTGCAGATTCCACAAAAACAGTGTTAGCAAACTACTCAATGAAAAGAACAGTGTAAAGCTGTGTGATGAATTCACACATCACAAAACAGTTTCTCAGAAAGCTTCCTTATAGTTTTTATGTGAGGGTATTTCCTTTTTCACTGTATGCCTAAATGTGCTCCCAAATATCAATTTGCAGATTCCATAAAAACAGTGTTAGCAACCTTCTCAGTGAAAAGAACAGTGTAACATGGTGAGATGAATTCACATATCACAAAGCAATTTCTCAGAAAGTTTCTTTGTAGTTTTATCTGAGGATTTTTAGTTTTTCAAAATAGGCCTCAATGCACTCCCCAATATCCCTTTGCAGATTACACGAAAACAGTGTTAGCATGAAAAGTTCCATGAAAAGAAATTTATAATTCTTTGAGATGAATTCCCACATCACAAAGAACTTTCTCAGAACACTTTGTTCTAGTTTTTATCTGAGGGTATTTCCTTTCTCAAGATAGGCTTAAATGCAATCCGAATTATCCCTTCTCAGATTACCCAAAAAAGAGAGCTACCAAACTGCAGAATGAAAAGAATTGTGTAACTCTGTGAGATGAATTAACACATCAGAATACGTTTTCTCAGAAAGCTTCTTTCTATTTCTTACATGAGGATATTTCCTTTGTTACCTAATGTTTCAATGCACTCCGAAATGTCCCTTTGCCGATTCCATGAAAACAGTGTTGGCAAACTGCTCAATGAAAAGGACAGCATAACTCTGTGAGATGAATTTACACATCACGAACAGTTTATCGGGGAGCTTCTATCTACTTATTATCTGAGGATATTTCTTTTTTCACCATAGGCCTCAACGCGCTCCCATATATCCCCTTGTAGATTCCACGGAAAGAATGTTAGCAAACTTCTCAATGGAAATAATGGTGTAACTCTGCTAGATAAATTGACACTTCACAAAGCCGTTTCTCAGAAAGTTTCTTTCTAGTTTTTAACTGAGGATATTTCCTTTTTCACTATAGGCCTCAATGTGCTTGCAAATATCCCTTTGCAGATTCCACGAAAACTGTGCTAACAAACTGCTCCATGAAAATAAATTTATAACTCTGTGGGATGAATTCACACATCAAAAAGAACTTTTTCAAAAGCTTCTTGTATTTTTTATCTGAAGTTATTTTCTTTGTCACCATAGGCTTCAATACGATCTAATATATCCCTTCTCAGATTCTCCAAAAACAGGGCTACCAAACTGATTTATGAAAAAATTCATTTAATTCTCTGAGATGAATTAACACATCACAAAGTGGTATCTCACAATGCATCTTGCTACTTAGTGTCTGAGGATATTTCCTATGTCAGCATAAGCTTCAATGTGCTCTGAAATAACCCATTGCAAATTCCAAGAAAACAGTGTTAGCGAACTGCTCAATGAAAAGAACAGTTTAACACTGTGAGATGAATTCACACATCACAAGGTAGTTTTTCAGAAAGTTTCTTTCGGTTTTTATCTGAGCATATTTCCTTTTTCACCGTAGGCTTCAATGCACTCCCATATATACCTTTGCAGATTCCATTATAACAGTGTTATCAAACTGCTCAATGAAAAGAATGGTGCAACTCTGTGTGATGCATTCACACATCACATAGCAGTTTCTGGGAAGCTTCTTTATAGTTTTTATCTGAGGATGCTTCGTTTTTCAATATCATCCTCAATGTGCTCCCAAATATCCTATTGCAGATTCCACAAAAACAGTGTTCGCAAACTGCTCCATGAAAAGAATTCTGTAAATCTGTGAGATGAATTCACACTTCATGAAGAACTTTCTCAGAAAGCTTCTTTCTAGTTTTCTTCTGAAGGTATTTCCTTTGTCAACACAGGCCTCAATGTGTTCCAAAATATGCCTTCTCAGATTCGCCAAAAACAGTGCTACCAAATGATTCATTAAAAGACTCGTGTAACTCTGTGAGATGAATTAACACATCACAAAGTGATTTCTCAGATGCTTCTCTTTTTTATCTTAGGATATTGCCCATCCAAACTATCCCTCCTCAGATTCCCCAAAAACAGTGCTACCAAGCACCTCCATGAAAACAGTGGTGTAACTCTGTGAGAGGAATTCACACATCACCAAGCTGTTTATCAGAAAACTTCTCTCTAGTTTTTATCTGAAGATATTTCCTTTGACATCCTAGGCTTCAATGTGCTCCCAAGTACCCTATTACAGATTCTACGAAACCAGTTTTATCAGACTGCTGAATGAAAACAACCATGTAACTCTGTGAGATGAATTCACACATCAAAAAGCAGTGTCTTAGAAACCTTCTTTATAGTTTTTATCTGAGGGTATGAAAATTTTCACCATAGGCCTCAATGCACTCCCAATCATCCTTTTGCAGATTCTACAAAAACAGTGTTATAAAACTGCTTAATGAAAAGAGTGGTGTAACTCTGTGAGATGAATTCACACATCACAAAGAACTTTCTCAGAAAGCTTCTTTCTAGTTTTTATCTGAGGATATTTCCTTTGTCACCACAGGTTTCAATGTGATCCAAAATATCCCTTTTCATTCCACAAAAACAGTGCTAGTAAACTGATCCATTAAAAGAATCATGTAACTCTGAGAGATGAATTAACACATCAGAAATCAGTTTATCTGAAAACTTCATTCTCGTTTTTATCTGAGGACACTTCCTTTTTCACTACAGGTCTCAATGCACTCCCAAATATACCTTTGCAGATTCCAGGAAAACAGTGTTAGCAAACTGCCCCATGAAAACAAAGGTGTAACTCTGTGATATGATTTCACACATCACAAGGAACTTTCTCAGAAAGCTTCTTCCTAGTTTTTATCTGAGGTTATTTCTTTTGTCACGATAGGCTTCAATGCCATTTAAAATATCCCTCTCAGATTCCCCAAAAAGAGTGCTATCAAACTGCTCTACGAAAACAGTGGTGGTACTCTGTGAGGACAAAGTTGTTTCTCAAAAAGTTTCCTTTTAATTGTTATCAGAAGGTATTTCGTTTTTCATCATATTCCTCAATGCCTTCCCGAATATCCCATTGAAGATTAAATGAAAAAAGTGTTAGTAAACTTCTCAATGAAAAGAATGGTGTAACTCTGTGAGATGAATTCATACATCACAAAGCAGCTTCTCAGAAAGCTTCTTTCTAGTATTTATCTGAGGGTATTTCCTTTTTCACTATAGGCCTCAATGATCTCCCAAATATCCCTTTGCAGATTCCATGAAAACTGTGTAATCAAACTACTCAATGAAAAGAACGTTGTAACTCTCTGAGATGAAATGACACTTCACAAAGAACTTTCTTGGAAAGCTTCTTTCTAGTTTTTATCTGTAGATTTTTCCTTTGTCACCTTAGGCTTCACTACGATCCAAAATATCCCTTCTCAGATTCCCCAAAAACAATGCTACCAGTCTGATCCATGAAAAGAATCATGTAACTCTCTGAGATGAATTAACACAGCTCAAAGTGGTTTCTCATAAAGATTCTTTCTAGTTTTTGTCTGAGGATATTTCCTTTGTCACCATAAGCTTCAATACACTCTGAAATATTCCATTGCAGATTCCAAGAAAACGGTAGTATCAAACTGCTCAATGAAAAGAACAGTGTAACTCTGTGAGATGAATTCACACATCACAAATGAGTTTCTCAGAAAGCATACTTTTGGTTTTTCTATGAGGATATTTATTTTATTTTATTTTATTTTATTTTATTTTTTTATTATTATTATACTTTGAGATCTAGGGTACATGTGCATAACGTGCAGATTTGTTACATACGTATACTTGTGCCATGTTGGTGTGCTGCAACCATCAACTCGTCAGCACCCATCAACTCGTCATTTACATCAGGTATAACTCCCAATGCAATCCCTCCCCCCTCCCCCCTCCCCATGATAGGCCCCAGTGTGTGATGTTCCCCTTCCCGAGTCCAAATGATCTCACTGTTCAGTTCCCACCTATGAGTGAGAACATGCGGTGTTTGGTTTTCTGTTCTTGTGATAGTTTGCTAAGAATGATGGTTTCCAGCTGCATCCATGTCCCTACAAAGGACGCAAACTCATCCTTTTTTATGGCTGCATAGTATTCCATGCTGTATATGTGCCACATTTTCTTAATCCAATCTGTCACTGATGGACATTTGGGTTGATTCCAAGTCTTTGCTATTGTGAATAGTGCTGCAATAAACATACGTGTGCATGTGTCTTTATAGCAGCATGATTTATAATCCTTTGGGTATATACCCAGTAAGGGGATGGCTGGGTCATATGGTACATCTAGTTCTAGATCCTTGAGGAATCGCCATACTGTTTTCCATAATGGTTGAACTAATTTACAATCCCACCAACAGTGTAAAAGTGTTCCTATTTCTCCACATCCTCTCCAACACCTGTTGTTTCCTGACTTTTTAATGATCGCCATTCTAACTGGTGTGAGATGGTATCTCATTGTGGTTTTGATTTGCATTTCTCTGATGGCCAGTGATGATGAGCATTTTTTCATATGTCTGTTGGCTATATGAATGTCTTCTTTTGAGAAATGTCTGTTTGCCCACTTTTTGATGGGGTTGTTTGTTTTTTTCTTGTAAATTTGTCTGAGTTCTTTGTAGGTTCTGGATATTAGCCCTTTGTCAGATGAGTAGATTGCAAAAATTTTCTCCCATTCTGTAGGTTGCCTGTTCACTCTGATGGTAGTTTCTTTTGCTGTGCAGAAGCTCTTTAGTTTAATGAGATCCCATTTGTCAATTTTGGCTTTTGCTGCCATTGCTTTTGGTGTTTTAGACATGAAGTCTTTGCCCATGCCTATGTCCTGAATGGTACTACCTAGGTTTTCCTCTAGGATTTTTATGGTATTAGGTCTAACATTTAAGTCTCTAATCCATCTTGAATTAATTTTCGTATAAGGAGTAAGGAAAGGATCCAGTTTAACTATAGGCTTCAATGTGCTCCCAAATATCACATTGCAGATGCCACAAAACCCGTGTTAGCAAACTGCTCCATGAAAAAGAAAGTGTAACTGTGTGAGATGAATTCACACATGACAATACAGTTTCTCAGAAAGGTTCTTGCTAGTTTTTATCTAAGAATATTTCCTTTTTCACTATAGGCCTCAATGTGCTCGGTATTATAACATTGCAGATTCCATGAAAACAGTGTTAGGGAAGTGCTCCATGAAAAGAAAGGGATTACTGTGTGAGATGAATTCAGGCATCACAAGGAACTTTCTCATTAAGTTTCTTTCTAGTTTTTAACTGAGGATATTTCCTTTTCCACTATCGGCTTCCATGCGCTCCAAAGTATCCCTTCTCAGACACCACAAAAACAGTGATGCCAAACTGCTCTCTCAACAGAAAGTTTTACCTCTATGAGATGAATGATCACATCACAAAGTAGTTTTCAGGAACTTTCTCCTGTGTTTTTACCTGAAGATATTTCTTTTTTCAACGTTGGTCTCTATCTACTCCCAAATATCCCTTGCATATTCTACGAAAAGATTGCTAACAAGCTGCTCAATGAAAACAAAGATTTAACTCAGTGAGATGAATTCTCCCATCACAAAACAGTCTCTCAGAAAGCTTCATTCTAGTTTTATCTGAGGGTATTTCCATTATCACCATAGACTTCTCTGTGCTCCGAATATCCCTTTGTACATAACATAAAACCAGGGTTACCAGACTGCTCAAAGAAAAGAATGATTTACCTCTGGGAGATGAATTCACCCAGTACAAATAAATCTCTCAGAAAGCTCCTTTCTAGTTTTTATCTTTGCATATTTACTTTTCCACCATCAGCCTCAATGCGCTCTCAACTATCGCTTCCCAGACACCACAAAAACAGTGATGAAAAACTGCTCAATCAACAAAATGGTTTATCTCTATGAGATGAAGATACAGCTCACAAAACAGTTTCTCAAGTCCTTCTCTCCAGTTTTTATCTGAAGATGTTTCCTTTTTCACCATAGGCTTCTATGAGCTCCAGAAAATCCCTTTGGAGATTCTCTGGAAAGAGTGCTACCAAACTGCTCTATGAAAAGAAAGGTGTAACTCTGTGAGATGAATCCACCCATCACAAAGCAATTTCTCTAAAGCTTTTTTCTAGTTTTTATCTGAGGATATTTCCTTTTTCACTATAGGTCCCAAAGTGCTCCCAAATATCCCTTTGCAGATTCCACGAAAACAGTGTTAGCTAACGGTCCATGAAAAGAAAGGTGTATCTCAGTGAGATGAGTTCATATATCACAAAGAGCTTTCTCAGAAGGATTCTTTCTAGTTTTTATCTGAGGATATTTCCTTTTTCACCATAGGTTTCAAAGCGATCCAAAATATCCCTTCTGAGATGCACCAAAAACAGTGCTACCAATCTGCTCCATGAAAGCAATCGTGTAACTGTGTGAGATGAATTAACACATAAAAAAGCGGATTATCAGAAAGCTTCTTTCTAGTTTTTATATGAGGATATTTGCTTCATCACCATGAACTTCAAAGTGCTCAGAAATATCGGATTTCAGATTCCAAGAAAACAGTGTAAGTAAACTGCTCAAAGCAAAGAACAGTGTAACTCTGTGAGATTAATTCACACATCACAAAACAGTTTCTCAGAAAGCTTGTTTCTAGTTTTCGTCTGAGGATATTTACTTTTTCACCATATTCTTCAATGCACTCCTGAATATTCAATTTCAGATTAAATGGAAATAGTGTTAGCAAACTTCCCAATGAAAAGAAGGGTGTTACTCGTTGAGATGAATTCACACATCACAAAGAAGTTTCACAGAAAGCTTCTTTTTGGTTTTTATCTGAGGATATTTCCTTTGTCACCATAGGTGTCAATGCCCTCTGAAATACCCTATTGCAGATACCATGAAATCAGTGTTATCAAACTGTTCAATGAAAAGAATGGTGTAACTTTGTAGGATGAATTCACACATCACAAAGCTGTATCTCAGAAAGCTTCCTTCTAGTTTTTACATGAGGATATTTACTTTTTCACTATAGGCCTCAATGCACTCCAGAATATTCCATTGCAGATTATATGAAAACAGTGATAACAAACTGCTCCGTGAAAAGAAACGTGTAACTTTCTGAGATGAATTCACACATCACAAAGAACTTTCTCAAAAAGATTCTTTCTGTTGTTATCTTAGAATGTTTCCTTTGTCACCATAGGCTTCAATGCGACTCAAAATATCAGTTCTCAGAGTCCGCAAAAACACCGTTACCAAACTGATCCATGAAAAGGATCGTGTAACTCTGTGAGTTGAATTAACACATCACAAAGCAGTTTCTCAGAAAGCTTCTTTCTAGTTTTTATATGAGGATATTTCCTACGTCACCATAAGCTTCCATGCGCCCCAAAACATCCCATTGCAGATTCCAAGAAAACAGTGTTAGTAAACTGCTCAATGAAAACTACAGTGTAATACTGTGAAATGAATTCACACATCACATAGCAGTTTCTCACAAAGATTCTACTTTTTAGCCGAGATCATTTTCTTTTTCACCATAACTCTCAATGCGCTCCAATATATACCTTTTCAGATTCCACAAAAACAGTGTTAGCACACTGATCAATTAAAAGAACGGTGTAACTCTGTATGATGAATTCACACACTACAAAGGAGTTCCTCAGAAAACTTCTTTCTAGTATACATCTGAGGATATTTCCTTTTTCAACCGTAGGCTTCAATGTGATCCAAAATATCCCTTCTCAGATTCCCCTAAAACACTGCTACCAAACTGATCCATGAAAAGAATCGTATGACTCTGGGAGATGAATTCACATATCACAAAGATATTTCTCAGGAAATATCTTTCTAGTTTTTATCTGAGGATATTTCCCTTTTCACCATAATTCCTCAATGCACTCCCGAATATCCCATTGCAGATTAAAAGAAAAAATTATTAGCAAACTTCTCAATGAAAAAAATGGTAAGACTCAGTGAAATGAATTCACACATCACAAAGCAGTTTCACAGAAAGCTTCTTCTTGGTTGTTATCTGAGGATATTTCCTCTGTTACCAAAGGCTTCAATGCACTCCCAAATAACTCATCTCAGGTACCACAAAAACAGTGATACTGAATTGCTCCATGAAAAAAAAGGTTAAACTCTATGAGATGAATATGCACATCACAAAACCATTTCTTGTAAAGCTTCTCTCCAGTTTTTACCTGAAGGTATTTACTTTTTAACCATAAGCCTCTAGGAGCTCCCAAATATAACTTTGCAGATTCCATAAAAATAGTGCTACCAAGCTGATCAAAGAAAATAAAGGTGTAATTCTGTGGGACGAATTCATCCATCACAAAGAAATTGTCTCAGAAAACTTCTTTCTAATTTTTATCTCAGGATACTTCCTTTTCCACCATTGGCTTCCATGCTCTCCCAAATATTCCTTTGCAGATTCCACGAAAACAGTGTTGGCAAACAGCTCCATGAAAGGAAATGTGAAACTCTGTGAGATGAACTCACACATCACAAAGAACTTTCTTATAAAGTCTCTATGTAGTTTTTAAACTGAAGATATTTCCTTTGTCAACATAGACTTCACTGTGATCCAAAATATCCCTTCTCAGATTCCCCAAATACAGTGCTACCAACCTGCTCCATGAAAAGAATCGTGTAAGTCAGTGAGATGAATTCACACATCACAAAGCAGTTTCTCAGAAAGCTTCTTTATTGTTAATATGTGAGGGTATTTTCTTTTTCACTATAATAGTCAATGTACTCCCAAATATCCCTTTGCAGATTCCACAAAAGCAGTGTTAGCAACTCCTGCATGAAAAGAAAGGTGTAACTCTGTGAGATGTACTCAGACATCACAGAGAACTTTCTCAGAAAGGTTCTTTCTAGTTTTTATCTGAGGATATTTCTCTTGTCACTATATGCTTCAATGCACCGCAAAATATCACTTCGCAGATTCCCCAAAAACACTACTACCAAACGGATCCATGAAAAGGATCATGTAACTCAGTGAGCATAATTAGCACATCACAAAGCAGTTTCTGAGAAATCTTCTTTCTGATTTTTATATGAGCATATTTCCTTTGTCACCATAAGCTTCAATGCGCTCTGAAATATGCCATTGCGTATTCTAAGAAAACAGTGGTAGGAAAGTGTTCTACGAAAAGAACAATGTAACTCTGTGAGATAAATTCACACATTATAAAGCAGTTTCTCAGAAAACTTCTTTCTAATTTTTGTCGGAGGATATTTCATTTGTCATCATAGGCCTCAAAGTGATCCCAACTAACCCTTTCCAGATTCCATGAAAACAGTGTTAGCAAACTGCTCCATGAAAAGAAAGGTGTAAATCTGTGAGATGAATTCACACATCACAAAGAACTTTCCCAGAAAACTTTCTAGTTTTTATGTGAGGATATTTCCATTGTCGCCATAGGCTTCAAAGCATACCCAAATATCCTTTTGCAGATTTCAGAAAAACAATGTTAGCAAAGTGTCCCAAGAAAAGAATCGTGTAACTATTTGAGATGAATTCACACATCGCCAAATGTTTCTCAGAAAGTTTTTTCTAGCTTTTATCTGGGGATATTTCCTTTGTCACCATAGGCTTCAATGCGAACCAAAATATCTCTTTTCAGATTCAACAATAACAGGGCTACCAAACTGCTCCATGAACAGAATTATGTAACTCTGTGAGATGAATTCAGGCATCACAAAGTTGTTTCTCAGCAAGCTTCGTTCCAGTTTTTATCTGCGGATTTTTTCTTTTTCATCGTATTCTTCAATGTGCTCTGGAATATCCCAACACATATTCCATGAAAAAAGTGTTAGCAAACTTCTCAAAGAAAAGAACAGTGTAATCCTATGAGATGAATTCACACATCATGAAGAAGTTTCTCAGAATGATTCTTTCACGACTTTTTCTTAGGATATTTCCTTTGTCACCATAGGCTTCAATGTGATCCAAATTATCACTTCTCAAATTCCCCAAAACAGTGCTACCAAATTTCTACATGAAAAGAATCGTATAACTCTGAGGCATGAACTCACAAATCACAAGTCAATTTTTCAGTGAGCTTCTTTGTAGTTTTTGTCTGAGGATATTTTCTTTTTCACATTTTGCCTCAATGTGCTCATGAATATCCCTTTGTACATTCCAGGAAATTAGTGCTAACAAAGGGCTCCATGAAAATAAAGGTGTAAACTTTTGAGTTGAATTCACACATAACAAAACAGTTTCACAGAAAGCTTCTTTTTCGTTTTTATCTGAGGATATTTCCTTTGTCACTATAGGCTTCAATGTACTTCCAAATATCCTATTGCAGATTCCTCAAAAACAGTGTTATCAAACTGCTCGATGAAAAGTACAGTCTAGCACTGTAAGACGAATTCACACATCACAAAACTGTTTCTCAGAATGCTTCTTTCTAGCTTTTATCTGAGGATATTTACTTTTACACTATAGGCCTCAAAGTGCTCCGGAATAACCCTTTGCAGATTCCACGAAAGCCGTGTTAGCAAACTGCTCCATGAAAAGAAAGGTGTAAATCTGTGAGATGAAACCACACATCACAAGACAGTTTCTCAGAAAGCTCCTTTCTAGTTTTTATCTGAGTTTTTCCTTTGTCACCATAGGCTTCAATGTGATCCAAAATATCCCTTCTCACATTCCCCCCAAACACTGCCACCAAACTGCTCGATGAAAAGCAACGTGTAACTCTGTGAGATGAATTCACAAATCACAAAGCAGTTTCTCTGAAAGCTTCTTACTAGTTTTTGTCTGGGGATAATTCCTTTGTCACCATAAGCTTCAATGCACTCCAAAATACACCATTGCTGATTCCAACAAAACAGTGTTAACAAACTCCTCAATGAGAAGAACAGTTTAACTCTGTGAGATGAATTCATACATCACAAAGAATTTTCTCAGAGAGCTTCTTTTTGGTGTTTATATGAGGATATTTGCCCGAATACACTCCCAAATATCCCTTTGCAAATTCTTAGAAACAGTGTTAGCAAACTGCACCATGGAAAGAATGGTGTAACTCTGTGAGATGAATTCAAATATCACAAAAAACTTTCTCAGAAAGCTTATATCAAATTTTTACCTGGGGATATTTCCTTTGTCACCCTAGGTTTCAATGCTATCCAAAATATCCCTTCTTAAATTAACCAAAAACAGTGCTACCAAACTGATGCATGAAAAGAGCTATGTAACTCAGTGAGATGAATTAATACAGCTTTAAGCAGTTTTTGAGAAAGGTTCCTTCTAGTTTTTATATTATGTTATTTCCTCTGTCACCAAAACGTCCAATGTGTTCTGAAATATCCCATTGCAGATTCCAAGAAAACAGTGCTAGAAAAATGCTCAATGAAAAGAACAGTGTAACTCTGTGAGATGAATTTGCACATCACAAAGCACTTTCTCAGGAAGCTTCTGTCTAGTCTTACTCAGAGGATATTTCCTTTCTCACCATAGACCTCAATGCACTCCAAAATATCCTTTTGCAGAGTCCACAAAAACAGTGTTAGCAAACTGCTCCATGAAAATAAATATGTAACTCGGTGAGATGAATTTACAAATCACCAAGCAGTTTCTCAGAAAGCTTCTTTCTAATTTTTGTCTGAGGATAGTTCCTTTGTCACCATCAGCCACAATGCACTCCATAATATCCCATTCCCGATTTCAAGAAAACAGTGTTAGCAAACTACTCTATGAGGAGAACAGGGTAACTCTGTGACATGAATTAACACATCAAAAAGCAGTTTCTCAGAAAGCTTCTTTCTACTTTTTATCTGAGGATATTTCATATTTCACAATAGGTCTCAAAGTGCTCCCAAATATCCCTTTGCAGATTCCACGAAAACAGTGCTAGCAAACTGATCCATGAAAAGAAAGGTGTAAATCTCTGAGAGATGAATCCACACATCACAAAGCAGGTTCTCAGAAAGTTTCTTTCTAGTTTTATCTGAGTTTTCCTTTGTCATCATAGGCTTCAATGCGATCCGTAACATCCCTTCTCAGATTGCCCAAAAACAGTTGTAACAAACTCCTTCTGAGAAAGATTCTTTCTAGTTTTGTCTTAGGATATTTCCTTTGTCACCATACGCTTTAATGCCCTCCAAAATATCCTATTGCATACTCCATTAAAACAGTGTTAGCAAAATGCTCAATGAAAAGAAAGTTGTAACTCTTTGAGAAAAATTCACATCACAAAGCAACTTCTCAGAAAGCTTTCCAGTTTTTTCTGAGGATATTTCCTTTCTCACCATAGACTTCGATGCACTCCAAAATATCCCTTTGGAGATTCCACAAAAACAGTGTCAGCTCACTGCTCAATGAAAAGAATGGTGTAAGTCTGTGAGATGAAATCACATCACAAAGCAGTTTTTCAGAAAGTTTCTGTCTAGTTTTTATCTGAGGATATTTCCTTTTTCACCATAGGCCTCAATGTGCTCCCAAATATCCCTTTGCAGATTCCACAAAAACAGTGTTAGCAAACTGCTCCATGAAAAGAAAGTTGTAACTCTGTGAGATGAAATCACACATCACTAAAAAGTTTCTCGGAAAGTTTCTTTGTAGTTTTTATCTGAAGGTATTCCCTTTGTCACCATAGGCTTCAATGTTGTCCAAAATATCCCTTCTCAGATTCCCCATAAACAGTGCCACCAAACAGATACATGAAAACAATCATGTAACTCTGTGAGATGAATTCACAAATCACAATGGAATTTCTCAGAAAGCTTCTATCTAGTTTTTGCCTGAGGATATTTCCTCTGCCACCATAGACTTCAATGTGTTCCAAAATACACCTTCTCAGATTTCCAAAAAACAGTGCTGCCAAACTGATCCATGAAAAGAATCGTGTAACTCCGTGAGATGAGTTAACATTTCACAAAGCCGTTTCTCAGACAGCATCTTTCTAATTTTTATGTTAGCATACTTCCTTTGTCGCTATAAGCTTCAATGCACTCCAAAATAGCCCACTGCAGATTCCAAGAAAACAGTGTTAACAAACTAATCGAAGAAAAGACCAGTGTAAATCTTTAAATGAATTCACACATCATCATGCAGTTCCTCAGAAATCTTCTTTCTACTTTTTATATGAGGATATTCTGTTTTTCACTATAGGTCTGATAGCAGTCCCAAATATTCCTGTGCAGATTCCACGAAAATAATGTTAGCAAACTGCTCAATGAAAAGAATGGTGTAACTCTATGAGATGAATTCATACATCATGAAGCAGTTTCTCAGAAGCCATTTTTCTACTTTTTATATGAGGATCTTTCCTTTGTCAACATAGGCTTCAAAGCACTCCGAAATATCTCTTTGCAGATTCCGTGAAAACAGTGTACACAAACTACTCCATGAAAGGAAAGAAGTACCTCTGTGAGATGAATTTACACATCTCAAAGAACTTTCTCAGAAAGTTTCTATCCTGTTTTTATCTGAGGATATTTCCTTTGTCACCATAGGCTTTGATGCGATCCAAAATACCCTCTCTCAGATTCACCAAAAACAGTGCTATCATACTGTTCGTTGAAAAGAATTGTGTAACTCTGGGAGACGAATTAACACATCACAAAGGGGTTTCTCAGAAAACTTCTTTCTAGTTTTTGTCTGAGGATAATTCCTTTGGCACCCTAAACTTCAATGCGCTCCAAAGTATTGCAATGAAGATCCCAAGAAAACAGTTTTAGATAACTACTTAATGAAAAGAACAGTGTAACACTGTGAGATGAATTCATTCATCACAAATTATTTTCTCAGAAAGCTTCTTTCTAGTATTCATATGAGGATATTCAGTTTTTCACCATAGGCCTCATGAACTCCCATATATCCCCTTGCAGAGTCCACGAAAACAGTGTTAGCAAACTGCTCCATGAAAAGAAATGTGTAAACCTGTGAGATGAATTCAGGTATCACAAAGAAGTTTCTCAGAAAGCTTCTTTCTAGTTTTTATCTGAGGATGTCTTTTTTTCACTATAGGCCTCATTACGCTCCCAAATATCCATTTTGCAGATTCCACGAAATCAGGGTTAGCAAACTGCTCCATGAAAAGTAAGGTGTAACTGTGAGTTGAAATCACACATCACAAAGAACTTTCTCAGAAAACTTCTTTCTAGTTCTTATCTCAGGAGTATTCCTTTTGTCACCATAAGCTTCAAGGTGATCCAAATTATCCCTTCTCAGTTTCCCCAAAAACAGTACTACCAAAATGCTCCATGAAAACATTTGTGTAACTCTGTGAGATTAATTCACAAATTACAAAGCAGTTTCTCAGAAAGCTTCTGTATAGTTTTTGTCTGAGGTGCCTTCCTCTTTCACCATAAGCTTCAATGCATTGCGAAGTATCTCATTGCAGATTCCGTGAAAACAGGGTTCAGAAACTGTTCAATGAAGAGAACTGTGTAATTTTGTGACATGAATTCACACATCACAAAGTAGTTTCTCAGAAAGCTTCTTTGTAATATTTATATGAGGGTATTTCCTTTGTCACCATAAACTTCAATGCTCTCTGAAATATCCCATTGCATATTCCAAGAAAACAGTGTTAGCAAACTGCTCAATGAAAATAACAGTGTAACTGTGTGGGATGAATTCACACATCACAATGCAGTTTCTCAGAAAGCTTCCTTCTAGTTTTTATCTGAGAATATTTCCTTTTTCACCACAGGTTTCAATCTGCTCCCAAATATCCCTTGTAGATTCCATGAAAACAGTGTTATTCAACTGCCCCATGAAGAGAAAGGTGTAACTCTGTGAGGTGAATTTACACATCACAAAGAAGTTTCTCAGATAGCGTCTAGTTTGTATGTGAGGATATAACCTTTGTTAAACTAGGCTCCGGTACGATCCAAAATGTCCCTTCTCAGATACCCCAATAACAGTGCTACCAAACTGATCCATGAAAATAATTGTGTAACTCTGTGAGAAGAATTCGCAAATCACAAAGGAGTTTCTCAGAAAGCTTCTCTCTAATTTTTATATGAGGATATTTCCTTTGTCACCCTAAGCTTCAATGGGCTCCAAAATATTCCTTTGCCGATTCCAAGAAAACAGTTTTAGGAAACTTCTCAACGAAAAGGACAGTGTAACACTATGAAATGAATTCACACATCAAAAAGCAGTTTCTTAGAAACCTTCTTTCTAGTTTTTATCTGATGATACGTCCTGGTTTACCATGGGCCTCAAGGTGCTCCATATATCCCTTTGCAGATTCCACAGAAACAGTGTTAGCAATCAGCTCGGTGATAAGAAAGCTGTAACTCGGTGAGGGGAATTCACACATCAAAAAGAACGTTCCCATAAAGCTTTCTTCTAGTTTTTTTCTGAGTATATTTCCTTTGTCACTGTAGGATTCAATGCAATCCAAAATATCCCTTCTCAGATTCCCCAAAAACAGTGCAACCAATCTGCTCCATGAAAAGAATCGTGTAACTCTTTGAGATGAATTCACAAATCAACTTCTCAGAAAGCTTCTTTCTGGTTTATCTCAAGATATTTCCTTTGTCACCTTAATCTTCAACGCACTCCAAAATATCCCATTGCAGATTCCAACAAAAGACGGTTAGCAAACTGCTCAATGAAAAGAACAGTGTAACTCTGTGAGGTGAATTCACACATCACAAAGCAGTTTCTCAGAAAGGTTCTTTCTAGTTTTTATCTAAGGATATTTTCTTTTTCACCGTAGGCCTCAAAGTGCTCCAAAATATCCCTTCACAGATTCTCTGAAAACAGTGTTATCAAACAGTGCAATGAAAACAATGGTGCAACGCTGTGACATGAATTCATCCATCACAAAGCAGTTTCTCATAAAGTTTGTTCTAATTTTTATCTGGAGATATTTCCTTTGTCACCATAGTCTTCAATGCAATCCAAAATATCCCTTCTCAGTTTCCCCAAAAACAGTGCTTCCAAACTACTCTATGAAAAGAATTGTGTAATTCTGTGAGATGAATTCACACATCACAAGGAAGCTTCTCAGAAAGCTTCTTTCTGGTTTTTGTCTGAGGATATTTCCTATGTCGCCAAAGGCTTCCATGAAATCCAAAATATCCATTCTGAAATTACCCAAAACCAGTGCTACCAAACTGCTGCATGGAACGTATCATGTAACCCTGTGAGATGAATTCACAAATCACAAAAGAGTTTCTCAGAAAGCTTCTGTCTAGTTTTTATCTGTGGACATTTCCTTGGTCAACATAAGCTTCAATGCACTCCAAAATATCACATTGCACTTTCCAAGAAAACAATGTTGGCAACTGGCTCATGGAAGAGACGAGTGTAACTGGATGAGATGAATTCACACATCACAAAGCAGTTTCTCAGAAAGCTTATTTCTAGTTTTTGTCTGAGGATATTTCCTTTGTCACCATAGGCTTCAAAGTGATCCCAAATATTCTACTGCAGATTAAACAAATACAGTGTTTTCAAACTGCTCAATGAAAAGAATGATGTAACTCTGTTAGATGAATAACAAATCACAAACCAGTTTATCAGAAAGCTTCTTTTTGGTTTTCATCTGAGGGTATTTCCTTTGTCACCATAAGCTTCAATGCGCTCTGAAATATCCAATTGCAGATTCCAAGAAAATAGTGTTAGCAAACTGCTCAATGAAAACAACATTGTAACTCTGAGATGAATTCACACATCATAAAGCAATTTCTCAGAAAGCTTCTTTCTAGTTTTTGTCTGAGGATATTTCCTTTTTCACCACAGACCTCACTGTGCTGGGGAATATCTCTTTGCAGATTTCACGATAATAGTGTTAGGAAACTGCTCCATGAAAAGAAAGGTGTAAATATGTGAGATGAATTCACATATCAGAAAATAGTTTCTCAGAAAGTTTCCTTTTGGTTTTTGTCTGAGGATATTTCCTTTGTCACCATATTCTTCAGTGCACTCCCAAATATCCTATTGCAGATTCCATGAAAACAGTTTCAGCAAACTGCTCCAAGAAAATAATCATGCTACTCTGTGAGATGAATACACACATCACAAAGCAGTTTCTCAGAAAACTTCTTTCTAGTTTTCATATGAAGATATTTCCTTTGTCACCATAGTTTTCAATGCAATCCAAAATATCCCTTCTCAGTTTCCCCAAAAACAGTTTTACTAAACTGCTCCATGAAAGGAATTGTGTAACTCTGTGAGATGAATTCACAAATCTCACAGTAGTTTCTCAGAAAGTTTCTTTCTCGTGTTTATTTGAGGATATTTACTTTTTCACCATAGGCCTCAATGCACTCTCAAATATACCTTTGCAGATTAGAGGAAAACAGTGTTAGCCACTGCTTCATGAAAAAAAAAAAAAAACGATGTAAATCTGTGACAGGAATTCACACATCACAAAGCAGTTTCTCAGAAATATTCTATCTAGTTTTTATCTGAGGATATTTCCTTTTTCACCATATTCCTCAATGTGCTCCTGATTATCCCATTGCAGATTCCATGAAAAAAGTGGTAACAAATTTCTTCATGAAAAGAAAGGTGTAAATCTCTGAGCGGAAATCATGCAGCACAAAGTAGTTTCACAGAAGGTTTCTTTTTATCTGGGGATATTCCTTTGTCACCATAAGTTTCAATGCAATTCAAAATATCCTGTTGCAGATTCCACGAAAACAGTGTTAGCAAACTGCTCAATTAAAGGAACACTGTAACTCTGTGAGATGCGTTCACACATCACAAAGCAGTTTCTCAGACAGTTCTTTTTGGTTTTTATCTGGGGATAATTCCATTGCCACACTAGGCTTCAATGTGATCCAAAATATCCCTTCTCAGTTTCCCCAAAAACAGTGCTACCGAACTGATCCATGGAAAGATTCATGTAATTCTGTGAGATGAATTAACACATCACAATATGGTTTCTTAGAAAACTTCTTTCTAGATTTATATGAGGGTATTTCCATTGTCACCACAAGCTTCAAAGCACTCTGAAATATCCCACTGAAGATTCCAAGAAAACAGTGATAGCAAACAGAACAATGAAAAGAACAGTGAAACTCTGTGAGATTATTTCGCACATCATAAAGCAGTTTCTTAGAAAGCTTCTTTCTGGTTTTTGTCTGAGGCTATTTCCTTTTTCACCATTGGCCTCAAAGTGCTCCCAAAGGTCCCATTGCAGATTCCAGGAAAACAGCGATAGCAAACTGCTCCAGGGAAAGAAAGGTGTAACTTTGTGAGATGAAATCAAACATCACAAAGAAGTTTCTCTGACAACCTCTTTCTAGTTTTTATCTGAGGATATTTTCTTTTTCACTATAGGCCTCATTGCACCCCCAAATGTCCCTTTGCAGATTACACGAAAACAGTGTTAGCAAACTGCTCCATGAAAAGTGTGGTGTAACCTTGTTAGATGAACTCACTCACCTCAAAGCTGTTTCTCAGAAAGCTTGTTTCTAGTTTTTATCTGAGGATATTTCTCTTTTTAATATTTCTCAGTGTGCTCTGGAATATCCCATCACAGATTCGATGAAAAAAAGTGATAGTAAACTTCTCAATGAAAATGCCGGTGTGACTCTGGGAGATGAATTCACCCATCAACAAGAAGTTTCCCAGAAATCTTCTTTCTAGTTTTTATTTGAGGATATTTACTTTTCCACCCTAGGCCTTGGTACACTATTAAATACCCCTTTGCAGATTCCATGAAAACGGTGTTAGCAAACTGCTCCATGAAAAGAAAGATGTAACTCTGTGAGATGAATTAACACATGATGAAGAATTTTCACAGAAAGTTTCCTTCTAGTTTCTATCTGAGGATATTTCCCTTGTCACCATAGGCTTTACTGTGATCCAAAATATCCCTTCTCAGATTCCCCAAAAAGAGTCCTACCAAACTAATCCATGAATAGAATCGTGGAACTCTGTGAGGTGAATTAGCACATTACAAAGCGATTTCTGAGAAAGCTTCTTTCTAGTTTTTATATGAGAATATTTCCTTTGTCACCATAAGCTTCAGTGTGCTCAGAAATATCTCATTGCAGACTCCAAAAAGAGAGTGTTAGTAAACTGCTCAATGAAAAGAACAGTGTGACTCTGTGAGATGAATTCACACATCACAGAGCAGTTTCTCAGAAAGCTTCTTTTTTTAAAATCTGAGGATATTTCCTTTGTTACCATAGCCTTCAATGTGTTCCAAAATATCCTATTGCAGATACCCCAAAAACATTGTTAGAAAACTGTGTAATACAAAGAATAGTGTACATCTGTAAGTTGAATTCACACAGCAGAAAGCAGTTTCTGAGAAAGCTTCTTTCTAGTTTTTATCTGAGGATATTTTCTTTTTCACTATAGACATCAATGCGTTCCCAAATATCCCATTGCAGATCCCATGAAAACAGTGCTACCAAACTGTTCCATGGAAAGAATCATGTAACTTTGTGACATGAATGAACACATCACAAAGCAGTTTCGAAGAATACTTCTTTCTAGTTTTTATATGAGAATATTTCCTTTTCCACTGTTGGCTTCAATGTGCTTCCAAATATCCCTTCTGAGGCACCACAAAAACATTTTGTGAAAGTGATCCCTCAACACAAATGTATAGCTCTATGAGTTGAATGCAAAAATCACAAAGGAGTTTCTCTGAAACCTTCTGTCCAGTTTTTACCTGAAGAATTTTCTTTTTCACCTTAGGCCTCTATGCACTGCCAAATATCCCTCTGCTGATTCCACAAAAACAGTGCTAACAAACTGCACCATGAAAAGAATGATGTAACTCTGTGTGATAAATTGACCCATCACAAAGCAGTTTCTCAGCAAGCTTCTTTCTAGTTTTTATCTGAGGATATTTCCTTTTCCACCATAGGCTTCAATGCACTACTAAATATCCCTTCTCAGACCCCACACAAACAGTGATGCCAAAGTGCTCCCTCAAAAGAAATGTTTAGCTCTCCGAGATGAATGCACACATCACAAAGAAGTTTCTCAGAAAGCTTCACTCCAATTTTTACCTCAAGATATTTCCTTTTTTGCCACTGGGCTCCAGGCACTCCCGAATATCCCTTTGCAGATTCCACAAAAATAGTGTTACCAAATTGCTCAATGGAAACAAAATTGAAACTCTGTGAGATGAATTCACCCATCACAAAACAGTTCCTCAGAAAGCTTCTTTCTAGTTTAAATCTGAGGATATTTCCTTTTTCACCATAGGCTTCAATGTGCTCACAAATATCTCCTCTCAGATACCACAAAAACTATGATGCCGAACTGTTCAATCAACAAAAAGTTTAAACTCCATAATACGAATACACACATCAGAAAACTGTTTGTCGAAATCTTCTCTCCAGTTTTTGTCTGACGTTATTTCCTTTTTCACCATAGTCCTCTATGAGCTACGGAATATCCCTTTGAAGAGTCCATACAGTGCTACCAAACTGCTCCCTGAAAAGAATCGTGTAACTCTGTGAGATGAATTCACAAATCACAAAGCAGTTTGTCAAAAAGCTTATTTCCAGTTTTTGTCTGAGGATATTTTCTTTGTCACCCTAAGCTTCAATGCACTCCAAAATATCCCGTTGTAGATTCCAAGAAAACACTGTTAGCAAACTGATCAATGAGAAGAACAGGGTAACTCTGTGAGTTGAAAGCACACATCACAAAGAAATTTGTTAGAAAGCTTCTTTGTTGTTTTTATCTGAAGATATTTACTTTGTCACCAGAGGCTTCATGCACTCCAAACTATCCTATTGAAGATTCTACAAAAACATTGTTAGCAAGCTGCTAATGAAAGGAATGGTGTAAGTCTGTGAGTTGAATTCACACATCACAAAGCTGTTTCTCAGAAAGTTTCTTTCTAGTTTTTATCTGAGAATATTTCCCTTTTCACCATGGGCCTCAATGCACTCCCAGATATCCCTTTGCAGATTCCACGAAAACAGTGTTATCAAACTACTCCATGAAAGGAAAGGTGTATCTCTGTGAGATGAATTCACACATCACAAAGAACTTTCTCAGAAAGTATCTTTCTAGTTTTTATATGAGGATATTGCCTTTGTCACCATAGACTTCAATTTGATTCAAAGTATCTCTTGTCAGATTCCCCATAAACAGTGCTACCAAACTGATCCATGAAAATAATCGTGTAGCTCTGTAACATGAATTAACACCTCACAAATCAGATTTGGAGAAAGCGTCTTTCTACTTTTATATAAGGATATTTCCTTTTCCGCCATAGGCTTCAATGCGTTCCCAATTATCCCTTCTCAGACACCACATAAACAGTGATACCAAGTGCTCCCTCAAGAGAAACTTTTAGCTCTATGAGATGAATGCACATATCACAAAGGAGTTTCTCTGAAAGGTTCTCTCCAGTTGTTACCTGAAGAAATTTCTTTGTTCACCTTAGGCCTCTATGTGCTCCCAATTATCCCTCTGCAGATTCCACAAAAACAGTGCTAACAAACTGCTCCATGAAAGTAATGATGTATCTCTGTGAGATAAATTGACCCATCACAAAACAGTTTCTCAGGAACCTTCTTTCCAGTTTTTATCTGAGGATATTTCCTTTTCTACCATAGGCTTCAATGCGCTTTCAATTATCCGTTCTCAAACACCACAAAAACAGTGATACCAAAGTACTCCCTCAACAGAAACATTTAGCTCTATGAGATGAATGCACACACCACAAACAGTTTCTCAGAAAACTTCTCTCCAGTTTTTACCTGAAGAATTTTCTTTTTTCACCTTAGGCCTCTATGTACTCCCAAATATCCCTCCGCAGATTCCACAAAAACAGTGCTGCAAGCTGCTCCATGAAATGAAAGGTGGAAATCTCTGTGATGAGTTAACCCCTCACAAACCAGTTTTTAAGAAAGCTTCATTTCTAGTTTAAACCTGAGTATATTTCCTTTTTCACCATAGACTTCAATGTGTTCCTAAATATCTCCTCTCAGATAGCATAAAAACAGTAGTGCCGAACTGCTCAATCAACAAAGAGGTTAAACTCTATCAGATGAATGCATATAACAAAACCATTTATCGAAAAGCTTCTCTCTAGTTTTTAATCTGAAGTTATTTCCTTTTTCACCATAGGCCTCTGGGAGCTCCTGAATATACCTCTGCAGATTCCAAATAAACAGGGCTACCAAACTGCTGCATGAAAAGAATCATGTAACTCTGTGAGATGAAATCACAAATCATGAGCAGTTTCTCAGAAAGCTTCTTTCTAGTTTTGTAGGAGGATATTTCCTTTGTCACCCTAAGCGTGAATGCACTCCAAAATATCCCATTGCAGATTCCAAGAAAACAATGGTAGCAAACTGATCAATGAAAAGAACAGTGCAACTCTGTGAGATGAATTCACACATCCCAAAGCAGTTTCCCAGAAAGCTGCTCTTTGGTTTTATTCTGAGGATATTTCCTATGTTTCCATAGGCTTCACTGCTCTCCAAAATATCTTATTGAAGATTCCATGAAAACGTTGTTACCAAACTGCTCAGTGAAAAGAACGTTGTGACTCTGTGAGATGAATTCACACATAACAAAGCAGTTTCTCAGAAAGCTTTTTCTGCTTTTTATCTGAGGACATTTCCTTTTTCACTATAGGCCTCAATGCACTCCCAGAAATACCTTAGCAGATTGCACAAATACAGTGTTGGCAAACTGCTCCATGAAAAGAAAGGTGTAACTCTGTGAGATGAATTCACACATCACTAAGAACTTTCTCATAAAGCTTCTTCCTAGTTTTTATCTGAGGATATTTTGTTTGTCACCATAGGCTTCAATGCAATTCAAAATATCCCTTCTCAGATTTCCCAAAAAGAGTGCTACCAAACTGCTAATCGTGTAACTCTGTGAGATGAATTAGCACATTACAAAGCGGTTTCTCATAAACCTTTGTTCTGGTTTTTATATAAGGAAATGTCCTTTTCCACTAGGCTTCAATGTGCTCCCAAATATCCCTTCTCAGACACCACAAAAACAGTGATACCAAAGTGCTCCCTCAAACAGAAATATTTACCTCTATGAGTTGAATGCAAACCTCACAAATGAGTTTCTTAGAAAGTTTATCTGCCGTTTTTACCTGAAGAACTTTCTTTTTTCACCTTAGGTCTCTATGCACTCCCAAATATCCCTCTGCCTATCCCACCAAAACAGTGCTACCAAACTGTGTATTGAAAAGAAAGGCTTAACCCTGTGAGGTAAATTCACTCATCACAAAGTTGTTTCTCAGGGAGCTTGTTTCAAGTTTTTATCTCAGGGTCTTTCCTTTGTCAGCATAGGCTTGAATGTGATGCAAAATATCCTTTCTCAGATTTCACAAAAACAGTGTTAACAAACTGCTCCATGAAAGGAAATTGTAACTCTGTGAGATGAGTTCAAAAATTAGAAAGCAGATTTCAGAAAGCTTCTTTCCAGTTTGTTTGTTTGTTTGTTTGTTTTAATTTTATTTTTTATTATTATTATACTTTAAGTCCTAGGGTACATGTGCATAACGTGCAGGTTTGTTACACATGTATACTTGTGCCATGCTGCTGTGCTGCACCCATCAACTCGTCAACACCCATCAACTCGTCATTTACATCAGGTATAACTCCCAATGCAATCCCTCCCCCCTCCCCCCTCCCCATGATAGGCCCATGTTTGATGTTCCCCTTCCCGACTCCAAGTGATCTCATTGTTCAGTTCCCACCTATGAGTGAGAACATGCGGTGTTTGGTTTTCTGTTCTTGTGATAGTTTGCTAAGAATGATGGTTTCCAGCTGCATCCATGTCCCTACAAAGG
>NC_037673.1:46852918-46886253 GCF_003255815.1 Theropithecus gelada | reverse complement strand
GCTGATACTCTTTCTTCCAGTTGATCGAGTCGGTTACTGAAGCTTGTGCATTTGTCACGTATTTCTCGTGTCATGGTTTTCATCTCTTTCATTTTGTTTATGACCTTCTCTGCATTAATTACTCTAGCCATTAATTCTTCTACTTTTCTTCCAAGATTTTTAGTTTCTTTGCCCTGGGTATGTATTTCCTCCTTTAGCTCTGCGAAGTTTGATGGACTGAAGCCTTCTCTCATCTCGTCAAAGTTATTCTCTGTCAAGCTTTGATCCGTTGCTGGCGATGAGCTCTTCTCCTTTGCTGGGGGAGATGTGCTCTTATTTTTTGAATTTCCAGCTTTTCTGCCCTGCTCTTTCCCCATCTTTGTGGTTTTATCTGCCTCTGGTCTTTGCTGATGATGGTGACGTACTGATGGGGTTTTGGTGTAGGTGTCCTTCCTGTTTGATAGTTTTCCTTCTAACAGTCAGGAGCCTCAGCTGTAGGTCTGTTGGAGATTGCTTGAGGTCCACTCCAGACCCTGTTTGCCTGGGTGTCAGCAGCAGAGGCTGCAGAAGATAGAATATTTCTGAACAGCGAGTGTACCTGTCTAATTCTTGCTTTAGAGGTTTCCTCTCAGGGGTGTACTCCACCCTGTGAGGTGTGGGGTGTCAGACTGCCCCTAGTGGGGGATGTCTCCCAGTTAGGCTACTCAGGGGTCAGGGACCCACTTGAGCAGGCAGTCTGTCCCTTCTCAGATCTCAACCTCCGTGTTGGGAGATCCACTGCTCTCTTCAAAGTTGCCAGACAGAGTCGTTTGTGTCTGCAGAGGTTTCTGCTGCTTTTTTTGTTTATCTGTGCCCTGTCCCCAGAGGTGGAGTCTACAGAGACAGGCAGGTTTCCTTGAGCTGCTGTGAGTTCCACCCAGTTCGAGCTTCCCAGTGGCTTTGTTTACCTACTTAATCCTCAGCAATGGCGGGCGCCCCTCCCCCAGCCTCACTGCTGCCTTGTGGTTAGATCGCAGACTGCTGTGCTAGCAATGAGGGAGGCTCTGTGGGCATGGGACCTTCCCAGCCAGGTGTGGGATACAATCTCCTCGTGTGTCTGTTTGCTTAAAGTGCAGTATTGGGGCGGGGGTTACCCAATTTTCCAGCTGTTGTGTGTCTCAGTTCCCGTGGCTAGGAAAAGGGATTCCCTTTCCCCTTGCGCTTCCCAGGTGAGGCGATGCCTCACCCTGCTTCAGCTCTCGCTGGTCGGGCTGCAGCAGCTGACCAGCACCGATCGTCCGGCACTCCCCAGTGAGATGAACCCAGTACCTCAGTTGAAAATGCAGAAATCACCGGTTTTCTGTGTCGCTCGAGCTGGGAGTTGGAGACTGGAGCTGTTCCTATTCGGCCATCTTGCTCCACCTCTTCTTTCTAGTTTTTATCTGAGGATATTTCCTTTGTCACCATTGATTTCAATGTGATCCAAAATATGCTTCCTCAGATTCCCCAAGAACAGTGTTACCAAACTGATACATGAAAAAAAAAATCGTTTAACTCTGTGAGATGAATCAGTGCATCACAAAGCAGATCCTCAGAAAGCTTGTTTCTACTCTTATCGAAGATATTTCCCTTGTCTCCATAAGCTACAACATGATCCAAAGTATCCCTTATCAGAGTCCCCAAAAACAGTGCAACCAAACTGCTCCATGAAAAGTATCGGGTAACTCTGTGAGTTGAAATCACAAATAACAAAGTGGTTTCTCAGAAAGATTCTTTCTGGTTTTTGTCTGAGGATATTTCTTTTGTCACCATAAGCTTCAATTCGCTCCGAAATATCTCATTGCAGATTCCAAGAAAACTATGTTGCCAAACTACTCAATGAAATGAACAGTGTAACTCTGTGAGATGAATTCACACATCACAAAGCAGTTTCTCAGAAAGCTTCTTTGCAGATTTTTCTGAGGATATTTAGTTTTTCACCATGGGCCTAAATTCACTCACAAATATTCCTTTGCAGATTCCATGAAAACAATTTTAGCAAACGGCTCCATGAAAAGAAAGGTGGAACTCTATGAGATGAATTCATACTTCACAAAGTACTTTCTCAGAAGGATTCCGTCTAGTTTTTATCTTAGGATATTCCCCTTGTCACCATGGGTTTCTATGTGACCCAATGTATTCCTTCTCAGATTCCCCAAAAACAGTGCTAACAAACTGTCGCATGAAAAGAATCATGTAACTCTGTGAGATGAATTCACAAATCACAAAGCAGTTTCTCAGAAAGTTTCTTTCTACTTTTTGTCTGACGATATTTCCTTTGTCACCATAAGCTTCAAAACGCTCTGAAGTATCACATTGCAGATTCCAAGAAAACTGTGCTACCAAACTGCTCAATGAAAAGAAAGGTGTAACTCTGTGAGATGAATTCACCCATCACAAAGCAGTTTCTCAGAAAGCTTCTTTCTAGTTTAATTCTGATCATATTTCCTTTTTCACCGTAGGCTTCAATGTGCTCCCAAATATATCCTCTCAGATACCACAAAAACAGTGATGCCTAACTGCTCAATCAACAAAAAGGTTAAATTCTATGAGATGAATAAACACATCAAAAACAATTTCTCGAAAAGCTTCTCTCCAGTTTTTATCTGAAGTTATTTCCTTTTTCACCAAAGGCCTCTAGGATTTCCCAAATATCCCTTTGCAGATTCCATAAAAACAGTGCTACCAAACTTCTCCATGTATAGTATCTTGTAACTCTGTGAGACGAATTCACAAATCTCAAAGCAGTTTTTCAGAATGCTTCTTCCTAGTTTTTGTATGAGGATATTTCCTTTGTGACCATAGGCTTCAATGCACTCCCAAATATCCCTTTGCAGATTCCACAAATACAGGGTTAGCAAACTGCTCCATTAAAAGAAAGGTGTAATTCTGTGAGAGGAATTCACACATCACAAAGGACTTTCTCACAATGATTCTTTCTAGTTTTTATCTGAGGATACTCACTTTGTCACTGTAGGCTTCAATTGGATCCAAATTATCCCTTCTCAGATTCCCTAAAAATGGTGCTACCAAACTGCTCCATGAGAAGATTCGAGTAACACTGTGAGATGAATTCAAGAATCATAAACCAGTTTCTCAGAAAGTTTCTTTGTAGTTTTTGTCTCAGGATGGTTCCTTTGTCACCGTAAGCTTCAATGCACTCCAAAATATCCCTTTGCAGACTCCAAGAAAACAGTGTTAGCAAACTTTGCAATGAAAGGAACATTTTAACTCTGTGAGATGAATTCACACGTCACAGAGCAGTTTCTCAGTAAGGTTCTTTCTAGTTATTATCTGAGGATATTTGCTTTTTCACAGTAGGTCTCACTGTGCTACAAAACATTCTTTTGCAGATCCCCAAAAAACGGTGTTAGCAAACTGCTCCATGAAAATCAATGTGTAACTCTGTGAGGTGAGTTCACACATGACAAAGAACTTTCTCAGAAAGCTTCTTTCTAGTTTCTCTATGAACATATTTCTGTTGCCACTATAGCATTTAATGTGATCCAAAATATCCCTTCTCAGATTCAGCAAAAAGAGTGCTACCAAACTGATCCATGAAAAGAATCGTGTAGCTCTGTGAGGTGAATTAACATATCACAAAACGGTTTCTAAGAAAGTTTCTTTCTAGTTTTTAAATGAAGATATTTCCCTTGTCACCATAAGCTTCAGTTGGCTCAGAAATATCCCATTGCAGATTCCAAAAAAGAATGTTAGCAAACTGCTCAATAAAAGAACAGTGTAACTCTGTGGTGTGAATTCACACATCACAAAGCAGTTTCTCAGAAACCTACTTTCGAGTTAATACTGAGGTTATTTCCTCTTTCAGCATAGGCCTCAATGCACCCCCAAATATCCCTTTGCAGATTCAACAAAAATGGTGTTAGCAAACTGCTGCATGAAAAAGAAAGGTAAAACTCTGTGAGATAATTTCATAAATCAAAAGAACTTTCTCAGAAAGCTTCTTTCGTGTTTTTATCTGTGGATATTTCTTTTTCTACCATAGGCTTCAATGCGCTCCCAAATATCCCTTCTCAGACACCACCCAAACAGTGATGCCAAATTGCTTCCTCAACAGAAATGGTTAGCTCTATGAGATGAATGCACACATCACAAAGGAGTTTCTCAGAAAGCTTCTCTCCTGTTTTTAACTGAATATATTTCCTTTATCGCCATTGGACTCTATGCATTCCCGAATATCCCTTTGGAGATTCCACAAAACCCGTGTTAACAAACTGCTCAATGGAAACAAAATTCAAACTCTGTGAGATGAATTCACCCATCACAAAGCAGTTTCTCAGAAAGCTTCTTTCTAGTTTAAATCTGATGATATTTCCTTTTTCACCATAGGCTTCAATTTGCTCCAAACTGTCTCCTCTCAGTTACCATAAAAACAGTGATACTGAACTGCTCAATCAAGAAAAAGGTTAAACTCTATGACATGAATACACACATCAGAAAACCATTTCTCCCAAAGCTTCTCTGTGAGATGTACTCACACATCACAAAGAAGTTTTTCTGGAGGTTTCTTTCGAGATTTTATCTGAGGATATTTCCTTTGTCACCATAGGCTTCAATGTGTTCCAAAATATCCCTTCTCAGATTCCCCAAAAACAGTGCTACTCAACTGCTCCATGAAAAGAATGGTGTAACTCTGTGAGATGAATTCATAAATCACAAAGCAGTTTCTCAGAAAGCATCTTTCTAGTTTTTGTCTTAGGATATTTCCTTTTTCAACATTTACCTCAATGTGCTCACGAATATCCTTTTGTAGATTCCATGAAAATAGTGTTAGCAAACTCCTCCATGAAAAGAAAAGTGTAAATCAGTGAGATGAATTCAAACATCACAAAGCAGTTTCTCAGAGAGCTTCTTTTTGGTTTTTGTCTGAGGATATTTCCTTTGCCACTGTAGGCTTCAATGCACACCCAAGTATCCCTTCTCAGACAACACAAAAACAGTGATACCAAAGGCCTCCCTCAACAGAAACTTTTAGCAATATGTGATGAATGCGCACATCAGGAAGTATTTTCTCCAAAAGCTTCTCTCCAGTTTTTACCTGGAGAATTTTACTTTTTCACCTTAGGACTCTAGGAGCTCCCAAATATTCCTTTGCAGATTCCATAAAAGCAATGCTACCAAACTGCTAAAAGAAAACAAAGGTGAAACTCTGCATGATGAATTCACCCATCACAAAGAAATTTCTCAGAAAGCTTCTTTCTAGTTTGTATCTCAGGATATTTCCTTTTCCACCATCAGCTTCCATGCGCTGCCACATATCCCTTCTCAGACACCACAGAAACAGTGATGCCAAACTGCTCTGTCAGCAGAAAGCTTTACCTCTATGGAATGAATGCGCACATCACAAAAGAGTTATCAGAAACTTTCTCTCCAGTTTTTACCTGAAGATATTTGCTTTTTCAACCTTAGCCTCTATCTGCTCCCGAATATCCCTTTGCATATTCTACAAAAATAGTGTTACCAAATTGCTCAATGAAAATGAAGATTTACCTTTGTTAGATGAAGTGACCCATCACAAAAGAGTATCTCAGAAAGCTACTTTCTAGTTTTTTTCTGAGGTTGTTTCCTTTTTCACCACAGGCTCCTGTGTTCTCCAAATATCCCTTTGTAGATTAAACAAAAACAAAACCAAATTGTTCAATTAAAAGAATGGTTTGCCTCTGGGAGGTGAATTCACCCATCCCAAAGAAATTTCTCAGAAGGCTCCTTTCTAGCTTTTATCTGTGCATATTTACTTTTCCATAATCAGCATCAATGTGCTCCCAAATATTCCTTCTCAGACACCACAAAAACAGCGATACCAAACTGCTCAATCAATAAAGTGGTTCATCCCTATGAGGTGAATACATATATCACAAAACAGCTTCTAAAAAACCTTCTCTCAGTTTTTATCTGAAGATATTTCCTTTTTCACCATAGGCCTCTATGAGCTCCCGGAAATCCCTTTGCATCTCCTCAAAGTCAGTGCTACCAAACTGATCAATGAAAATAAAGGTGTAACTCTGTGAGATGAATTCACCCATCACAAAGCAATTCCTCAGAAAGCTCCTTTCTAGTTTTTGTCTGAGGATATTTCCTTATTCACCTTAGGTCTCAATGCCCTCATGAATATTCCTTTGCAGATTCCATGAAAACAGTGTTAGCAAACTGCTCCATGAAAGGCATGGTGTAAATCTGTGAGATGAATTCACACATCACAAAGCAGTTTCTCAGAAAACTTCCTTTGATTTTGCTCTGAAGATATTTCCTTTGTCAGCATAGGCTTCAATGCGCTCCCAAATATCCTATTTCAGATTCCATGAAATCAGTGTTATCAAACTGCTCAATGAAAACAACAGGGTATCTCTGTGAGATGAATTCACCTACCCAATGGTAGTTTATCAGATAGCTTCTTTATACTTTTAATCTGAGGATATTTCCTTTTCACCATAGATCTCAATGTGCTCTGGAATATCCCATTGCAGGATCCATGAAAAAAGTGTTAGCAAACTTCTCAATGAAAAGAACAGTGTAATTTTGTGAGATGAATTCACACATCATAAAGAAGTTTCTCAGAAAGTTTCTTTCTAGATTTTATCTGAGGATACTTCCTTTGTCACCCTTGGCTTCAATGTGATCCAAAGTATTCCTTCTCAGATTCCCCAAAAACAGTGCTACCAAACTGCTCCATAAAAAGATCGTGTAACTCTGTGAGATGAATTCACACACCACAAAGTCGTTTCTCAGAAAGCTTCTTTCTAGTTTTTGTTTGAGGATATTTCCTTTGCCACTATAGGCTTCGATGCACTTCAAAATATCCCTTCTCAGACATCACAAAAGCAGGGATGCCAAAGTACTACCTCAACAGAAACGTTTAGCTCTTTGAGATGAATGCACACATCACAAAGGAGTATCTCTGAAAGCTTCTCTCCAGTTTTTCCCTGGATAATTTTCTTTTTTCACCTTAGACATCTATGGGCTCTGAAATATCCCTTTGCAGATTCCATAAAAACAGTGCTACCAAAGTGCTCAAAGAAAACAAAGGTTTAATCTCTGTGATGAATTCATCCATCAAAAAGAAATTTCTCAGAAAGCTTCTTTCTAGTTTTAATCTCAGGATATTTCTTTTTACACCATCGGGTTCCATGTGCTCCCAAATATCCCTTCTCAGAAACCACAAAAACAATGATGCCAAACTGCTCTCTCAACAGAAAGCTTTACCTCTATGAGATTAACGCATAGTTCACAAAAGAGTTATCAGAAACTTTCTCTCCAGTTTTCACCTGAAATATTACGTGTTTCAAACTTGGCCTGTATCCTCTCCTGAATATCCTTTTGCATATTCTACAACAACAGTGTTACCAAACTGCTCAATGAAAAGAAAGATTTACCTCTGTGAGATGAACTCAACCATCACAAAACAGTCTCTCAGAAAGTTTCTTTCTAGTTTTCATCTGAGGATATTTCCTTTTTCAGCAAAGGCTTCTCTGTGCTCTGAATACCCTTTTGTAGTTTCCACAAAACAGGTTTACCAAACTGCTCAATGAAAAGAAAAATTTACCTCTGAGAGATGAAATCGCCCATCACAAATAAATTTCTCAGGAAGTTTCTTTCTAGTTTTTATCTTTGCATATTTATTTTTCCACCATGAGCCTCATTGCACTCCCAAATATCCCTTCTCAGACACCACAAAAAGAGTGAGTCCATATTGCTCAATCAACAAAATGGTTTAACTCCATGAGGTGAATACACACATCACAAAAAAGTTTCTCAAAAACTCTCTCTCCAGTTTTTATCTGAGGATATTTCTTTTTTCACCATAGGCCTCTATGATCTCCCAAAAATCCCTTTGCAGATTCCCCAAAAACAGTGATACTAAACTGTTCAATGAAAAAAAAGTTGTAACTCTGTGAGATGAACTCACACATCGCAAAGCAGTTTCTCAGAAAGCTTCTTTTTAGTTTTTATCTGAGGATATTTCCTTTGTCAGCACAGGCCTCAAGGTGCTTCCAAATATCCCTTTGCATATTCCAAGAAGGTAGTGTTAGAAAACAGCTCCATGAAAAGAAAGGTGTAACTCTGTGAGATGAATTCACACAGCACAAAGAACTTTCTCAGAAAGCTTCTTTCTAGATTTTATCTGAGGATATTTCCTTTGTCACCGTAGCCTTCAATGCGATCTTAAATATCCCTTCTAACATTCACCAAAAACAGTGCTACCAAACTATTCCATGAAAAGAACCATGTAATTCTGTGAGATGAATTAAGAAATCACAAAGCAGTTTCTCAAAAATCTTCTTTCCAGTTTTTGTCTGAGGATATTTCCTTTTTCACCATAGGTCTCAATGCATTCTCAAATATCTCTTTGTGGATTCCATAAAATCAGTGCTAGCAAACTGCTCCAAGAAAAGAAAAGTGTAAATTTGTGAGGTGAATTCACACATCACAAAGCAATTTCTCAGAAAGCTTCTTTTTGGTTTTTTGTCTGAGGATATTTCCTATGTCACCATAGGTTTTAATATGCTCCCAAATATCCTATTGCAGATTCCATGAAAACAGTGTTTTCAAACTGCTCAATGAAAACATCAGTGTATCACTGAGAGACGAATTCACCTATCTCAAAGTAGTTTCTCAGAAAGCTTCTTTCCAGTTTTTATCTGAGTATATTTCCTTTTACATGATAGGCCTCAATGCGCCCTCATATATCACTTTGCAGATTATACGAAAGCAGTGTTTGCAAACTGCTGCATGAAAAGAAAGGTGTAACTCTGTGAGATGAATTCACACATCATGAAGAACTTTCTCAGAAAGCTTCTTTCTTGTTTTTATCAGATGATATTAATTTTGTCACCATAGTCTTCAATGCAATCCAAAATATCACTTCTCAGATTCCCCAAAAACAGTGCTACCAAACTGTTCAATGGAAAGAATTGTGTAACTCTGTGAGAAGAAATCACACATCACACAGCTGTTTCTTAGAAAGCTTATTTCTAGTTTTTATCTGAGGATATTTCCTTTTACACCTTAGGCCTCAATGCACTCCAGAATATCCCATCGCAGATTCCATGAAAAAAGTGTTACCCTTCTTCTCAATGAAAAGAATGGTGTAACTCTGTGAGATGAATTCTCATATCACAAGGAAGTTTCTCAGAAAGATTCTTTCTATATTTTATCTGAGGATATTTCCTTTGTCACCATAGGCTCAATGCGATCCAAATTATACCTTCTCAGATTCCCCAAAAACAGTGCTACCAAACTGCTTCATGAAAAGAATCGTGTAACTCTGTGAGATGTATTCACAATTCACAAAGCAGTTTGTCATAAAGCTTCTTTCTAGTTTTTTAATGTTGATATTTCCTTTTTCACCATTTGCCTCAATGCGCTTGTGAATATCCATTTGAAGAGTCCATGAAAATAGTGTTAGTAAACTGCTCCATGAAAAGCATGGTGTAAATCTGTGAGATGAATTCAAATATCAGAAAGCAGTTTTTCAGAAAGATTCTTTTTGGTTTCTGTTTGAGGATATTTCCTTTGCCACCCTAGGCTTCAATGCACTCTCAGATATCTCTTCTCAGAAACCACAAACACAGTGATGCCAAAGTGCTCCCTCAAAAGATACGTTTAGCTCTATGAGATGAATGCACACATCACAAAGGAGTTGCTCTAAAAGCTTCTTTCTCGTTTTTATCTGAGGTTATTCCCTTTTTCACTGTATTTCTCAATGCACTCCAGAATATCCCATTGCAGATTAAACAAAAAAAGTGTTACCAGACTTCTCAATGAAAAGAACAGTGTTGCTCAGTGAGATGAATTCACATGTCACAAAAGAGTTTCACAGAAAACTTCTTTCTGGTTTTTATCTGTGGATATTTTCTTTGAAAAGAATCGTGTAACTCTGTGCGATGAAGTCACAAATCACAAAGCAGTTTTTCAGAAAGTTTCTTTAGAATTTTTGTCTGAGGATATTTCCTTTGTCACCATAAGATTCAATGTTCTCCGATATATCTCACTGTAGACTCCAAGAATACAGTGTGAGAAAACTGATCAATGTAAAGAACAGTGTAACTCTGTAATATGAATCCACACATCACAAAGCAGCTTATTGGAAAGCTTCTTTTTGGTTTTTATCTCAGGATATTTCCTTTGTCACCATAGGCTTCAATGCACTCCCATATATCCCGTTGCAGATTCCAAAAAAACAATGTTATCAATCTGCTCAATGAAAATAATGGTGTAATTCTGTAAGATGAATTCACACATCACAAAGCAGTTTCTCAGAAAGCTTCCTTCTATTACTTATTTGAGGATATTTCCTTTGTCACCATAGGCTTGACTGCAATTCAAAATATCCTTTCTCAGACTCCCCAGAAAGAGTTCAACCAAACTTCTTCATGAAAAGAAAGGTGTAACACTGTGAAATGATTTCACACATCACAAAGAATTCCTCAGAAAACTTCTTTATATATTTTATCTGAGGATATTTCCTTTGTCATCATAGGCATCAAGGCTATGCAAAATATCCTCTCTCAGATTCCACAAAAACAGTGCTACAAAACTACTTCATGAAAAGAATCGTGTAACTCTGTGAGATGAATTCACAAATCACAAAGCAGTTTCTCAGAAAGCTTCTTTCTAGTTTTTGTCTGAGGATATTTCCTTTGTCACCATTAGCTTCGATGTGCTCCGAATTAACCCATTGCTGATTCCAAAATACAGACTGAGCAAACTGCTCAATAACAGGATATTTCAGAGCACATTGAAGCTTATGGTAACAAAGAAATATCCTCAGACATAAACCAAGAAGAACGTTTCTGAGAAAACACTTTGTGATCTGTGAATTAATCTCACAGATTTACACCTTTTTTTTTCATGGAGCCGTTTGCTAATACTGTTTTCGTGGAATCTGCAAAGGGATATTCACTAGAGCTTTGAGGCAAATGCTGAAAAAGGAAATATCCTCAGACAAAAGCTAGAAAGAACTTTTCTGAGAATCTGCTTTGTGATTTGTGGGTTCATTTCACAGAGTTACACCTTTCTTTTCATGGAGCACTTTGGTAGCACTGTTTTTAGGGAATCTGAGAAGGGATATTTTGTATCTTATTGAAGCCTATGGTAACAAAGGAAATATTCTCAGATAAAATCTAGAAAGAAAGTTTCAAAGAAACCTCTTTGTGATGTGTGAATTCATCTCAAAGAATGACACCATTCTTTTAATTGAGAAGTTTGCTAGCACTTCTTTGTGGAATCTGCCATGGGATTTTTGCTAGTGCCTTGAGGCAAATGATGAAAAAGGAAATATCCTCAGATAAAAACTAGAAAGAAGCTGTCTGAAAAACAGCTTTGTGATGTGTGAATTCATCTCACTGATTTACACTATTCCATTCATGGAGCAGTGTGTTAGCATTGTATTTGAGGAATCTGTGAAGGCATATTTTGGTTTGTATTGAAGCCTAGGGTAACAAAGGAAATATCCTCAGAGAAAAACCAGAAAGAAATTTTCTGAGAAACTTCTTTATTATGCGGGAATTTATCTCACAGGGTTACACGATTCTTTAAATGGAAGAGTTTGCTAACACTGTTTCCATGGAATTTGTAAAGGGAGTTCATTGAGGCCAATTGTGAAAAAGGAAATATCCTCAGATAAAAGCTAGCAAGAAGATTTCAGAGAAACTGCTTTGTGATGTGTGAATTCAACTCAGAATTACACTCATCTTTGCATTGTGTGGTTTGCTTACACTGTTGTCTTGGAATCTGCAATCTGATATTTTGGAGTGCATTGAAGCTTATAGTGAGAAAGGATATATCCTCATATAAAAACTATAAAGAAGCTTTCTGAGAACCTCTTTCTGATGTGCTAATTCATCTCACACAGTTACATAATTCTTTCCATGGAGCAGTTTGGTAGCACTGTTTTTGGGGAATCTGAGAAGGGATATTCTGGACCACATTGAACCATAAGTTGACAAAGGAAATACCGTCAGATAAAAAACTAGAAAGTAGCTTTCTGTGAAAGTTTTTGTGATGTGTGAATTCAACTCACAGAGTTACACCTTTCTTTTCATGGAGCATTTTGCTAACACTGTTTTCATGGAATTTGAAAGGGGATATTTGGGAGAGGATTGAGGACTGTAGTGAAAAAGAAAATATCCTCAGATTAAAATTAGAAAGAATCTTTCTGAGAAACTTCCTTCTGATGTGTGAATTCATATCACAGAAATACACCCTTCTTTACATTGAGAAGTTTGCTAACACTGTTTTCGTGGAATCTGAAAAGGGATTTTTGGCAGTGCAAAGAAACCTATGTTCACAAAGGAAATATCCTCAGATAAAAAACAAAAATAAGTTTCTGAGGAACCGCTTTGTGATATGCTAATTCACCTCACTGTGTTACATGACTCTTCTCATGGATCAGTTGGGTAGCACCGTTTTTGGGGAATCTGAGAAGGGATATTTTGGATAGAATTGAAGCCTATGGTGAAAAAGGAAATATCCACAGTTAAAAACTAGAAAAAAGCTTTCTGGGAATCTTCTTTGTGATGTGTGAATTCATCTCTCAGAGTTACATTGTTCTTTTCATTGAGCAGTTTACTAACACTGCTTCATGGATCTGCAAAGGAATATTTGGGACTGCCTTAAAGTCAATGGTGAAAAGGAAAATATCGCCAGATAAAAACTAGAAGGAAGCTTTCTGATAAACTGCTTTGTGATGTGTGAATTCATCTCACACAGATACATTACTGTTTTCATGGAGCAGTTTGCTAACACTGTTTTCGTGGTATCTGCAATAGGATATTTGGGATTGAATTGAAGACTATGGTGACAAAGGAAATATCCTGAGAAAAAAACCAAAAAGAAACTTTCTGAGAAATTGATTTGTGATGTGTGAATTCATTTCACAGAGTTACACTGTTTTTTTCATTGAGCAGTTTTCTACCACTGTTTTCTTGGAATCTACAATGGGATATTTCAGAGAACATTGGAGCTTATGGTGACAAAGGGAATATCCTCATATGAAAACAGAAGGAAGATTTCTGAGAAACTGCTTTGTGATGTTTTAATTCCTCTCACAGAGTTACACTATCCTTTTCATGGTTTAATTTGGTAGCAGTGTTTTTGGGTAATCTTAGAAGGGTTGTTTTGGATCATATTGAAGCCTAGGGTGACAAAGAAAATATCCTCAGATAAAAATTAGAAAGTATTTTTCGGAGAAAGTTCTTTGTGATGTGTGAGTTCATGTCACAGAGTTACACCTTTCTTTTCATGGAGCAGCTTCCAGACACTGCTTTCAAGCAATCTGCAATGGGCTATTCCGGAGCACATTGAAGCCTATAGTGAAAAATTAAATATCCACAGATAAAAACTAGAAAGAAACTTTCTGAGAAACAGTTCTGTGATGTTTGAATTAATCTTACAGAATTACACTGTTTCTTTCATTGAGCAGTTTGATAACACTGTTTTCCTGGAATCTACAATAGGATATTTGGGAGTGCATTGAAGTCTATGGTGACAAAGGAAACATCCTCAGACAAAAACCAAAAAGAAACATTGTGAGAAACTGCTTTGCAATGTGTGAATTCATCTCACAGATTTACACCTTTCTTTTCATGGAACAGTTTGCTAACACTATTTTCCAGGAGCTGCAAAGGGATGTTCATGAGCACTTTGAGGCAAAAGGTGAAAAAGGAAATATCCTCAGACAAAAGCTAGAGAGAAGCTTCCTGAGAACCTGCTTTGTGATTTGTTTATTCATCCCACAGATTTACACGATTCTTTTCATGGAGCAGTTTGGTATCACTGTTTTTGAGGAATCTGAGAGGGGATATTTTACATCATACTGAAGCTTATGGTGAAAAAGGAAAAAATCTCAGATAAACACTAGAAAGAAGTTTTCTGAGAAACTGCTTTGTGATGTGTGAATTCATCTCAAAAAGTTACACTGCTCTTGGCATTGAATAGTTTTGTTACGCTGTTTTCTTGGAATCTGCAAACTGATATTTCAGAGTGCATTGAAGCTTATGGAGACAAATGAAATATCCTCATATAAAAACTAGAAAGCAGCTTTCTGAGAAACTGCTTTGTGCTTTGTCAATATATCTCACAGAGTTACATGATTCCTTTTGTGGATCAGTTTGGTAGCACTGTTTTTGGTGAATCTGAGCAAGGATATTTGGATCGCATTGAAGCCAATGGTGACAAAGGAAACATCCTTAGATAAAAATTAGAAAGAAACTTTCTGAGAAAGTTTTTTGTGATGTGTGAATTGATCTCACAGAGTTGCACCTTTCTTTTCGTGGAGCAGTTTGCTAACACAGTTTTTGTGGAATCTGCAAAGGGACATTTGGGAGTGCAATGAGGCCTATGGTAAAAAAGGAAACATCCTCATATAAAAACTAGAAAGAAGTTTTCTAACAAACTGCTTTATGATGTGTGAATTCGTCTCACAGAATTACACTGTTCTTTTCATTGATCAATTCGCTATCACTGGTTTTCTTTGGAATCTTCATTAGGATATTTCAGAGCACGTTGAAGCATATGGTGAAAATGGAAATATCCTCATATGAAAACTAGACAGAATTATTTTGAGAAACTCTGTGATTTGTAAATTAATCTCACAGAGATACATGATTTTTTTCATGGATCTGCTTGGTACCACTGTTTTTGGGGAGTTTTAGAAGGGATGTTTCGGATCGCATTAAAGTATATGGTGACAAAGGAAATATACTCAGATAAAAACTAGAATGAAGCTTTCTGAGAAGTTCTTTGTGATGTGTTTTTTCATGTCACAGAGTTACAACTTTGAAACCATAGGCTTCAATGTGATCCCAAATATCCCTCTCAGATTCTACAAAAACATTGCAACCAAACTGCTAAATGAAAAGAATAATGTAACTCTTTGAGACAAATTAACACATCACAAAGCGCTTTCTCAGAAAGCTTCTTTCTACATTTTAGATGAGGATATTTCCTTTGTCACCATAAGCTTCTATGCACTCCAACATATCCCATTGTAGATTCCAAGAAAACAGTGTTACAAAACTGCTAAATGAAAAGAACAGTGTAACACTGTGAGATGAATTCAAACATCACAAAGAAGTTTCATGGAAAGCTACTTTTTGGTTTTTATCTGAGGATGTTTCCTTTTTCACCATAGGATTCAATGCCCTCCCAAATATCCTATTGCAGATTCCTCAAAAACAGTTTTAGCAAACAGTACAATGAAAAGAACGGTGTAACTCTGTGAGATTAATTCACACATAACAAAGCATTTTCTCAGAGAGCTTCTTTCTAGATTTTATCGGAGGATATTTAGTTTTTCACTATAGGCCTCAATGTGCTTCCCAATATCCCTTTGCAGATTCCACGAAAACAGTGTTAGCAAACTGCTCCATCAAAAGAAAGGTGTAATTGTGTGAGATTAATTCATACATCAAAAAGTGCTTTCTGAGGAAGCTTCTTTCTGGTTTTTACATGAGGATATTTCATTTTTCACCATAGGCCTCAATTTGCCCCCATGTATATTATTGCAGATTTCTTTAAAACAGTGTTAGCAAACTGCTAAAAGAAAGGAATCATGTAACTCTGTGAGATGCATTCTCACATCACAAGGCAGTTTCTCAGAAAGCTTCCTTCTGATTTGTCTCTGAGCATATTTCCTTTTTCACTATAGGCCTTAATGCACTCCCACATCTCCCTTTGCAGATTGCATGAAAACAGCATTCACAAACAGATCAATGAAAAGTATGGTGTAACTGTGTGAGATGAATTCACACATCACAATGCAGTTTCTCAGAAAGCTTCTTTCTATTTTTTATCTGAGGATATTTAGTTTTTCACCGTAGCCCTCAATGCGCTCCCAAATATCCCTTTGCAGGTTCCACAAAAACAGTGTTAGCAAGCTGCTCCATGGAAAGAAAGATGTAACTCTGTTAGATGAATTCACACATCAGAAAGTACTTTCTCAGAAAGATCCTTTGTAGTTATTATCTGAGGATATTTCCATTGTCAACATAGTCTTCCATGTGATCCAAAATATCCCTTCTCAGATTCCCCAAAAGCGGTGCTACCAAACTGATCCATGAACAGGATTGTGTAACTCTGTGAGATGAATTAACACATCCCAAGGCGGTTTTTCAGAAAGCTTCTTTCCAGTTTTTATCTGATTATATTTCCTTCATCACAATAAGCTTCATTGCACTCCGAAATATCAGATTGCAGATTTCAAGAAAAGTGTGTTAGCAAACTGCTCAATGAAAAGAACAGTGTAACTCTGTGAGATGAATTCACACATCACAAAGCAGTTTCTCAGAAATCTACTTTTTGTTTTTTGTCTGAGGATATTTCCTTTGTCACCATAGGCTTCAATGTGCTCCCAAATATCCTCCCAAATATCCTATTAGAGATTCTTCGAAAACAGTGTTAGCAAACTGCTGCAAGAAAAGAATCGTGTAAGTCTGTGAGGTGAATTCAAACATCACAAAGCAGTTTCTCATAAAGCTTATTTCTAGTTTTTATCTGAAAATATTTCCTTTGTCACTATAGGCTTCAATGCAATTCAAAATATCCCTTCTCATATTCCCCTGACAGTGCTACCAAACTGATCCATGAAAAGACTCATGAATTCTGTGAGTTGAATTCAGACATCACAAAGTGGTTTCTCAGAAAGCTTCTTTCTAGTTTTTATATGAGGATAATTCGTTTTCACCATAGGCTTCAATACTATCCAAATATCCCTCTTCAGATTCCCCCAAAAAACTGCTACCAAACTGCTCCATGAAAAGAATCACGTAATTCTATGAGATCAATTCAAAAACCCCAAAGCAGGTTGCCAGAAATCTTCTTTCTATTTTTTGTCTGAGAATGTTTTATTTTTCACCATAGGCCTCAATTCACTCATGAATATCCCATTGCAGATTCCACGCAAAAAGTGTTAACAAACTTCTCAATGAAAAGAGTGGTGTAAGTCTGTGAGATGAATTCACATATCACAAAGGAGTTTTACAGAAATCTTCTTTTTTTTTTAATCACCATAATCCTCCATGTGCTCCCAAATATCGCTTTGCAGATTCCACGAAAACAGTGTTAGCAAAATACTCCATAAAAAGAAAGGTGTAACACTTTGAGATGAATACACACATCACAAAGTACTTTCTCAGAAAGATCGTTTCTAGTTTTTACCTGAGGATATTTCCTTTGTCACCAAAGGCTTCAATGCAATCCCAAATATTCCTTCTCAGATTCCAGAAAAAGAGTGCTCCCAAATTGATCCAAGAAAATAATCGGGTAACTCTGTGACATGAATTAACACATCACAAAGTGCTTTCTCAGAAAGTTTCTTTCCAGTTTTTATATGAGGGTATTTCCTTTGTCACCAAAAACTTAAATGTGCTCTGAAATATCCTATTGTAGATTCCAAGAAAACAGTATTAGCAAACTGTTCAATGAAATGAACAGTGTAACTCTGTGAGATGAATTCACACATCACAAACCAGTTTACAGAAAGCTTCTGTTTAGTTTTTATCTGAGGATATTTGCTTTTTCACCAAAGGCATCAAATCGTTCACAAAAAATCCCATTGCAGATTCCATGATAACAGTTTTAGCAAACTGCTCCACGAAAAGAAAGGTGTAACTCTGTGAGATGAATTGACACAACACAAAGCAGTTTCCTAGAAAGCTTCTTTTTGGTTTGTAACTGAGGATATTACCTTTGTCACCATAGGCTTCAATGCATTCTCAAATATCCTATTGCAGATTCCACAAAAACAGTGTTATCAGACTGCTCAATGAAAACAACGGTGTAACTCTGTAAGATGAATTCAACATCACAAAGCAGTTTCTCAGTAATCTCCCTTCTAGCTTTTATCTGAAGATATTTCCTTTTTCATTATAGGCCTCAATTAGCTCCCAAATATCCCTTTGCAGATTCAAAGAAAACAGTGTTAGTAAAGGGCTTCAGGAATAGAAAGATGTAAATCTGTGACATGAATTCAAACATCACAAAGAACTTTCTCTGAAAGACTCTTTCTAGTTTTTATCTGAGGATTTCTCATTTTTCCACCATAGGCTTCAATGCAATCCAAAATATCTCTTCTCAGATTCCCCCAAAACAGTGCTACAAAACTGATCCAAGAAAAGAATCCTGTAACTCTGTGAGATGTGTTAACACATCACAAAGCGGTTTCTCAGAAAGTTTTTTTCTAGTTTTAATATGAGGATATTCCCTTTGTCAATGTAAGCTTCAATGCACTCCAAAATATCCCATTGTAGACTCCAGGAAAACAATCTAAGCAAATGGCTCAATGAAATGAACAGTGTAAACCTGTAAGATGAATTCATACGCCAAAAATCAGTTTCTCAGAAAGCTTCTTTCTACTTATTCTCTGAGGATATTTCCTTTTTCACCATAGGCCTCAATGCACTCCCAAACATCCCTTTGCAGATTCCAACAAAACTGTGTTAGCAATCTGCTCCATGAACAGAAAGGTGATACTCTGTGAGGTGAATACACACATCACAAAGAAGTTTCTGAGAAAGCTTCTTTGTAGTTTTTATGTGAGGATATTTCCTTTGTCACCTTAGGCTTCCATGAGATCCAAAACATCCCTTCTCAGATTCCCCAAAAACAGTGCTGCCAAACTGCTCCATGAAAAGAATGGTGTAATTATCTGAGATGAATTCATACATCACAAAGCTGTTTCTTAGACAGCTTCTTTCTAGTATTTATCTGAGATTATTTCCTTTTTCTCCATATTCCTTAATGTGCTCCAGAATATCCCATTGCAGATTCCACGAAAAAAGTGAGAGCAAACTTCTCAATGAATAGAATGGTGTAACTGTGAGATGAATTGACACATCACAAAGCAGATTAGCAGAAAGCTTTCTTCTAGTTTTTGTATGAGTATATTTCCTTTTTCAACATATTCCTCAATGCATTAGCGAATATCCCTTTTCAGATTCCACAAAAATAGTATTAGCTAGCTGCTCCACGAAAAAAAACTGTAAATCTGTGAGAAGAATTCACACATCACAAAGCAGTTTCTCAGAAAGATTCTTTTTGTTTTTTCTCTGAGGATATTTCCTCAGTCACCGTAGGCTTCAATGCGCTCCCAAATATCCTACTGCAGATTCCACGAGAACAGTCTTAACAAACTGCTCCATGAAAAGGATGGTGTAACTCTGTGAGATGAATTGAAAAAAACACAAAGCAGCTTGTTAGAAAGCTTCTTTTTGGTTTTCAACTGAGGATATTACCTTTGTCACCACAGGTTTCAATGCACTCTCAAATATCCTATTGCATATTCCACAAAAACAGTGTTATCAATCTGCTCAATGAAAAGAATGATGTATCTCTGTAAGATGAATTCACACATCACAAAGCAGTTTCTCAGAAATCTTCTTTCTGGTTTTTATGTCAGCATATTTCCTTTTTCACTATTGGCCTCAATGCACTCCCAAATATCCCTTCGCAGATTCAATGAAAACAGTGTTAGCAAATGGCTTCATGAATGGAAAGGTGTAAATCTGTGACATGAATTCAAGCATCTCAAATAACTTTCTCAGAAAGATTATTTCTAGTTTTCATCTGAGGATATCTCCTTTGTCACCAAAGGCTTCAATGTAATCCAAAATATCCCTTTTCAGATTCCCCAAAACCTGATCTATGAAAAAAATCGTGTGACTCTTTGAGATGAATTAACACATCACAAAGTGGTTTCTCAGAAAGTTTCTTTCTAGTTTTTATATGAGGATATTTCCTTCATCACCATAAGCTTCAATGCGCTCCAAAATATCCCATTGTAGACTCCAGGAAAACAGTGTTAGCAAATGACTCAATGAAATGAACAATGTAAATCTGTAAGATGAATTCACACATCACAAAGCAGTTTCTGAGAAAGCCTTTTTCTACTTTTTCTCTGAGGATATTTCCTTTTTCACCATAGGCCTCAATGCACTCCCAAACATCCCTTTGCAGATTCCACGAAAACTGTGTCAGCAATCTGCTCCATGAACAGAAAGGTGATACTCTGTGAGGTGAATACACACATAACAAAGAAGTTTCTGAGGAAGCTTCTTTCTAGTTTTTATCTGAAGATATTTCCTTTGTCACCCTAGGCTTCCATGAGATCCAAAATACCCTTTCTCAGATTCCCCAAAAACAATGCTACCAAACTGCTCCATGAAAAGAATGGTGTAACTATGTGAGATGAATTCACACATCACAAAGCTGTTTCTCAGACAGCTTCTTTCTAGTATTAATCTGAGGATATTTCCTTTTTCTCCATATTCCTCAATGCTCTCCAGAATATCCCATTGCATATTCCACCAAGAAAGTGTTAGCAAACTTCTCAATAAAAAGATCAGTGAGATGAATTGACACATCTTTGTGAGATGAATTGACACATCACAAAGCAGTTTCACAGAAAGCTCCTTCTAGTACTTGTATGAGTTTATTTCCTTTTTCAACATATTCCTCAATGCACTGGTGAATATCCTTTTTCAGATTCCATGAAAATAGTATTAGCAAGCTGCTCCATGAAAGAAAAACTGTAAAACTGTGAGATGAATTCACACATCACAAGGCAATTTTTCAGAAAGTTTCCTTTGGTTTTTTTCCTGAAAATATTTCCTTAGTCACCATAGGCTTCGATGCACACCCAAATATCCTATTGCAGATTCCACAAAAACAATGTTAGCAAACTGCTCCATGGAAAGAAAGGTGCAACTCTGTGAGATTAATTGACACAACACAAGCAGTTTCTCAGAAAGCTTTTTGGTTTTTAACTGAGGATATTTCCTTTGTCACCATAGGCTTCAATGCGATCCAAAATATCCCTTCTCAGATTCCCCAAAAACAGTGCTACCAAACTGTTTAATGAAAAGAATCATGTAACTCTGTGAGATGAGTTCACAAATCACCAAGCAGTTTCCCAGAAAGCTTCTTTCTAGTTTTTCTCTGAGGATATTTCTTTTGTCACCATAAACTTCAATGGGCTCCAAATTATCCCTTCGCAGAATCCTCAAAAACAGTTTTAGCAAACTGCTCAATGAAAAGGACGGTACAACTCTCTGATATGAATTCACACATCACAAAGCAGTTTCACAGAAAGCTTCTTTCCAGTTTTTATCTGAGGATATTTTCTTTTTCAACATAGGCCTCAATGCACTCCCAAAAATCCCTTTCCAGATTGTACAAAAACAGTGTTAGCAAACTGCTGAATGAAAAGAATGGTGTACTCTGTGAGATTAATTCACTCATCACAAAGCAGTTTCTCATAAAGCTTCTTTCTATTTTTTATCTTATGATATTTCCTTAGTCACCATAGGCTACAATGCGATCCAAAATATACCTTCTCACATTCCCCAAACACAGTTCTAATAAACTGCTCCATGAAAGGAATCGTGTAACTCTGTGAGGTGAATTCACATATTACACAGCAGTTTCTCAGAAAGCTTCTTTCTAGTTTTTTCCAGAGGATATTCCTTCTGTCACCTTAAGCTTCAATGTGCTTTGAAATATCCCATTGCAGATTCCAAGAAAACAGTGTTAGCGAGCTTCTCAATGCAACGTACAGTGTAACTCTTTAAGATGAATTCACACATCACAAAGCTGTTTCCCAGAAATCTTTCTATTTTTTCTAGGAGTGTATATCCTTTGTCACCATAATCTTCAATGAGCTCACAAAGATCCCTTTGCAGATTCCAAGAAAACAGTGTTAGTAAACTGCTCAATGAAAAGAAAGGTGTAACTCTGTGAGGTGAATTCACACATTACAAAGAACTTTCTCAGAAAGCTTATTTATATTTTTTATCTGAGGATATTTCCTTTGTCACCATAGACTTCAATGCGATCCAAAATATCCCTTCTCAGATTCCCCAAAACAGTGCTACCAAACTGTTCCAGAAAAGAATCATTTACATCAGTGGGAAAAACTAACACATCACAAAGCCGTTTCTCAGAAAGCTTCATTTTAGTTTTTGTATGAGGGTATTTCCTTTGTCACCTTAAGCTTCAATGTGCTCCGAAATACACCTTTGCAGATTCCATTAAAACAATGTTAGCAAACTACTCAATGAAAAGAACAGTGTCACTTGGTGAGATGAATTCCCACATCACAAAGCAGTTTCTCAGAAAGTTTCTTTCTAATTTTTATCCGAGAATATTTTCTTTTTAACCATAGGCCTCCAGGTGCTCCCAAAGGTCCCTTTGCAGATTCCACAAAAACAGTGTTAGCAAACTGCTCCCTGGAAAGAACAGCGTAACTCTGTGAAATGAATTCACATATCACAAAGCAGATTCTCAGAAAGCTTCTTTCTAGTTTTTACCTGAGAATGTTTATTTTGTCCGCATAGGCTTCAATGAGATCCAAGATATCCCTCCTCTGATTCCCCAAAAACAGTGCTATCATAATGATTCATGCAAAGAATTCTGTATCTCTGTGAAATGAATACACACGTTACAAAGTAGTTTCTCAGAAATCTACCTTCTCGTTTTTACCTGAGGATATTTAATTTTTCACCATAGGCTTCAATGCACTCCCAGATATCCCTTTGTAGATTCCACTAAAACAGTGTTACCAACGGCTCTATGCAAAGAAAGAAATGTGTAACTCTATGAGATGAATTCACACATTACACAACAGTTTCTCATAAAGCTTCTTTCTAATTTTTATCTGATGATATTTCTTTTTTCACCATAGGCTTCAATGTGATCCAAACTATCCTTTGTTCAGATTCCCCAAAAACAGTGCTGCCAAAGCGATCCATGAAAAGAACCGTGTAACTCTGTGAGATGAATTAAGACATCACAAAGTAGTTTCTCAGAAAGCTTCTTTCTACTTTTTCTATGAGGATGGTTCCTATGTCACCATAATGTTCATTGTGCTCTGAAATATCCCTTTTAAGATTCCAAGAAAGCAGTGTTAGGAAACTGATCAATGAAAACAATAGTGTAACTCTCTGAGAGGAATTCACATAACACAAAGTAGTTTCTCCGAAAGCTTCTTTTTCGTTTATCTATGAGGATATATGCTTTATCACCATAGGCTTCAATGCACTCCCAAATATCCTATAGCAGATTCCATGATAACAGTGTTATCAAACTGCTAAATGAAATGAACCATGTAACTCTGTGAGGTGAATTCACACCTCACAAAGCAGTTTCTCAGAAAGCTTCTTTTTGGTTTATCAGTGAGTATATTTCCTTTGTCGCCATAAACTTCAATGTGCTAAGAAATATCAGTGTTCAGATTCCAAGAAATAGGTGTAAGCAAACTACTCAGTGCAAAGTACAGTGTAACTCTCTGAGTTGTATTCACACGTCACAAAGCAGTTTCTCAGAAAGCTTCCTTCTAGTTTTTATCTGAGGATATTTCATTTCTCACTTTAGGACTGAATGTACTCCCAAATATCCCTTTGCAGATTCCACAAAAACAGTGATAGCAAACTGCTCCATGAAAATAGGGGTGTAACTCTGTGAGATGAATTCACACATCACAAAATAGTTTCTCAGACTGCTTCTTTTTGGTGGTTGTCTGAGGATAATTACTTTGTCACCATAGGCTTCCATGTGCAGCAAATATCCTGTTGAAGATTCCACAAAAACAGTATTAGCAAACTGTCCCATGAAAACAGAGGTGTGAAACTGTGAGATGAATTCAGACAACACAAAAGTGTTTCTCAGAAAGTTTCTTTCTAGTTTTTATCTGAGGATAATCCCTTTTCCCCCATAGGCTTCACTGTGATCCAAAATATCCCTTCTCAGATTACCTAAAAACAGTGCTACCAAACTGATCCATGAGAAGAATCACGTTACTCAGTGAGATGAATTACCACAGCACAAAGTAGTTTCTCAGAAAGCTTCTTTCCAGTTTTCATATGAGGATAATTCCTTTGTCACCATAAGCTTCAATGCACTCCAAAATATCAAATTGCAGATTCCAAGAAAATAATGTCAGCAAACTGCTCAATGAAAAGAACAGAGTAACACTATGAGATGAATTCACACATCAAAAAGTAATTACTCAGAAAGATTGTTTCAAGAATTTAACTCAGCATATTTCCGTTTTCACCACTGGCCTCAATGTGCTCCCAAATATCCTATTGCAGGTTAAAGGAAAACAGTGTTATCAAACTGCTCAGTGAAAAGAACCGTGTAATTCTCTGAGATGAATTCACACATCACAGTGTCCTTTGTCAGAAAGCTTCTTTCTACTTTCTTTCTGAGGATATTTTGTTGTCACCATAGTCTTCAATGCGATCCAAAATATCCCTTCTCAGATTCCCCAAAAACAGTGCTACCAAACTGCTCCATGAAAGGAATCATATAACTCTGTCAGATAAATTAACACAACACAAAGCAGTTTCTCAGAAAACTTTTTTCTAATTTTTATCTGAGGATATTTAATTTATCACCATAGATCTCAATGCGCTCCCATATATTCCCTAGCAGATATCAGGAAAACACTGTTAGAGAACTGCTCAAAAAAAAAAAAAAAGAACAGTGTAACTCTGTGACATGAATTCACATATCACAAAGCAGTTTCTCAGAAAGCTTCTTTCTAGTTATTATCTGAGGATATTTCCTATTTCACCACAGGCCTCGAGTTGCTCCCAAATATCCCTTTGCAGATTCCACGTAAACAGTGTTAATAAACTGCTCCATGGAAAGAAAGGTGTAACTCGGTGAGATGAATTCACACATCACAAATCAGTTTCTCAGAGAGCTTCTTTCTGTTTTTTTGTCTAAGGATATTTTGTTTGTCACCATAAGCTTCAATGCACTCTGAAATATCCCATTACAGATTCCAAGAAAACAGTGTCAGCAAACTGCTCAATGAAAAGAACAGTGTAACTCTGTGAGATGAATTTACACAACAGAAAGCAGTTTCTCAGAAAGCTTCTTGTTGGGTTTTATCTGAGGATATTTCCTTTGTCACCGTAGTCCTCAAGGCACTCCTGAATATCCTATTGCAGACTCCATGAAAACAGTGTTATCAAACTGCTCAGTGAAAAAAATGGTGTAACTTGGTGCGATGAATTTACACATCCTGAAACAGTTTATTAGAAGGCTTCTTTTTTCTTTTTATCTGAGGATATATCCTTTGTCACCATAGGCTTCAATGTTCTCCCAAATAGCCTATTGCAGACTCCATGAAAACAGTGTTATCAAACTGCTTAATAAAAAGAATGGTGTAACTCTGTGAGATGAATTCACACATAACCAAGCAGTTTCTTAGAAAGCTTCATTCTAGTTTTTATGTGAGGATATTTCCATTTTTAATATAGTCCTCAAAGTGCTCCCAAATATCCCTTTGCATATTCCACGAAAATAATGTTAGCAAATGACTCCATGAAAAAAAAAGGTGTAACTCTGTGAGATAAATTCGAACATCACAAAAAACTTTCTCAGAAAATTTATTTCTAGTTTTTTCTGAGGGTATTTCCTTTTTCAACATATTCTTCAATGCAATTTATATTATCCCTTCTCAGAATCTCCAAAAGTGGAGGCACCAAACTGATCTATGAAAAGAGTCATGTAATTTAGTGAGATGAATTCACAATCACAAAGCAGTCTCTCAGAAAGCTTCTTTATAGTTTTTATCTGAGGGTATTTAGTTTTGCACCCTAGGCCTCAATGCACTCACAAATATCCCTTTGCCAATTCCATGAAAACAGTATTAGCAAACTCCTACTTGAAAAGAAAAGTGTGACTGTGAGACGAATTCACACTTCACAAAGAAATTTCTCAGAATGCTCCTTTCTAGTTTCGATCTAGGAGTATTTCCTTTGTCACCATAGGCTTTAATGCGATCCAAAATATCCCTTCTCAGATAGCCCAAAAACGGTGCTATAAAACTCCTATATGAAAAGAATCATGTAACTCTGTGAGAGGAATTAACACGTCACAAAGTAGTTTCTCAGAAAGCTTCTTTCTCGTTTTTATCTGAGGATATTTAATTTTTCACTGTAGACCTCAATGTGCTCCCAAATATCCCTTTGCCAATTCCATGAAAATAGTGTTAGGAAACTGTTCCTTGAAAAGAAAAGTGTAACTCTGTGAGATGAATTCACACATCACAAAGAAGTTCTCAGAAAGATTCTTTCTAGTTTTTATCTGAGGATAGTTACTTTGTCACCATAGGCTTCAAAGCAATCCAAAATATCCCTTCCCAGATTCCCAAAAAAGAGCTACCAAACTGATCTATGAAAGTAATCATTTAACTCTGTGAGATGAATTAACACATCATAAAGTGGTTTCTCAGAAAGCTTCTTTTGAGGTTTTATATGAGAGAATTTCCTTTGTCACCTTAAGTTTCAATGCCCTCCGAAGTATGCCTTTGCACATCCCACAATTACATTGTTAGCAAACTTCTCAATGAAAAGAATGGTGTAACTCTGTGAGATGAATTCACACATCACAAGACAGTTTCTCAGAAAGCTTCTTTCTAATTTTTAACTGAGGATATTTGCTTTTTTACCATAGGCCTCAATGTGCTCCCAAATATCCCTTTTCATATTGCACAAAAACACTGTTTGCAAACTGCTCCATGAAAAGAAGGGTGAACCCTGTGTGGTTAATTCACACATCACAAAGTAGTTTCTCATAAAGCTTCTTTCTAGTGTTTTTCTGAGGATACTTCCTTTGTCAAAATAGGCTTCAATGTGATGCAAAATATGCATTCTCAGATTCACCAAAAACAGTGCTACCAAACCGGTCCATGAAAAGAATCATGTAACTCTGTGAGATGAATTAACAAAATACAAAGCAGTTTCTCCGAAAACTTCTTTCTAATTTTTGTCTGAAGATATTTCCTTTGTCACCATAAGCTTCAATGCGCTCCAAAATATCCCATTGCTCATTCCATGAAAACAGTGTTAGCAAACTGCTCAATGCAAAGAACAGTGTAACTCTGTGAGATGAATTCACACACCACAAACCAGTTTCTCAGAAAGCTTTTTTCTAGTTCTTACATGAGAGCATTTCCTTGTCACCATAGGCTTCAATGTGATCCAAAGTATCCCTTCTCAGATGCTTCAAAAACATGGCTAAAAAACTGATGCATGGAAAGAATCGTGTAACTCTGTGAGATGAATACACACATCACAAAGCAGTTTCTCAGAAATCTTCTTTCACGTTTTTATGTGAGGATATTTCCTTTGTCACATTAGTCTTCAATGCCCTCCCAAATATCCATTTGCAGAGTCCACGAAAACAGTGTTAACAAACGGCTCCAAGAAAAGAAAAGTGTAACTCTGTAAGATGAATTCAGACATCACAGGGAACTTTCTCAGAAACGTTCTTTATAGTTTTCATCTGAGGATATTTCATTTGTCACCATAGGCTTCAATGCAATCTAAAATATCCTCTCTCAGATTCCCCAAAAACAGTGATGCCAAACTGATCCATGAAAAGAATCTTGTAACTCTGTGAGATGAATTAACACAGCACAAATCAATTTCTCAGAAAGCAGCTTTCTACTTTTTCGATGAGGATACATCCTATGTCACTATAAGCTTCAATGAGATCCAAAATATTCCATTAAAGATTCCAATAAAACAGTGTTAGCAAACTGTTCAATGAAAAGAACAGTGTAACACTGTGAGATGAATTCACACATCACAAAGAAAAGTTTCTTTTTGCTTTATCAATGAGATTATTTCCTTTGCCACCATAGGCTTCAATGCACTCCAAAATATCTGACAGCAGATTCCACGAAAATAGTTTTATAAAACTACTCAATGAAAAGAATGGTGTAATTACGTGAGATGAATTCACAAATCACAAAGCAGTTTCTCAGACAGCATCTCTTTGGTTTATCTACGAAGGTATTTCCTTTGTCACCATAAGCTCCAATGTGATAAGACATATCAGAGTGCAGATTCCTCAAAAACACTGTAAGCAAACTGCTCCATGCAAAGATTAGTGAAACTCTGAGAGTTGAATTCACACATCAAAAAGCAGTTTCTCATAAAGCTTCCTTCTAGTTTTTATCTGAGGATATTTCCTTTCGTACCATCAGACTCAATGCGTTTCCAAATATCCCATGGCAGATTCCTTGAAAACAGTTTATGCAAACTGCTCCATGAAAAGAAAGGTGTAACGATTTGAGATGAATTCACATATCACAAAGTCCTTTCTCAGAAGGCTTCATTCTAGTTTTTACCTGAGGATATTTTCTTTTTCACCATAGGCTTCAATGCCATCCAAAATATCCCTTCTCAGATTCCCCAAAAACAATGCTATCAAACTGCCCCATGAAAAGGATTGTGTAAGTCTGTGATATGAATTCAGAAATCAAAAAGCAGTTTCTCGGAAACCGTCTTTATATTTTTTTGTCTGGGAATATTTCCTTTATCACGATAAGCTTCAGTGTGCTCAGAAATATCCCATTGAAAATTCCAAGAAAACAGTGTTAGCAAACTGCTCCATGAAAAGAACAGTGTAACTCTGTGGGATAAATTAACACATCACCAAGGAGTTTCTCAGAAAGCTTCCATTAATTTTCTGTCTGAGGATATTTCCTTTCTCACCGTAGGCCTCAATGCACTCCCAAATATCCCTTTGTAGATTCCACTAGAACAGTGTTAGCAAACTGCTACAAGAAAATTGAGGTGTAACTCTGTGAGATGAATTCACACAAAACAAAGTCCTTTCTCAGAAAGCTTCTTTCTACCTTTTGTCTGAGGATATTTCCTTTGTCACCATAGGCTTCAATGTGATCAAATATATCCCTTCTCAGATTCCCTAAAAAGAGTACAACCAAACTTCTTCATGAAAAGAATTGCGTAACTCTGTGAGATGAATTCTCAAATGACAAAAAAGTTTCTCAGAAAGCTTCTTTCTAGTTTTTCTCTGTGGATATTTCTTTTGTCACCTTTGGCTTCAGTGTGCTACCAAATATCCTATTGCAGATTCCAGGAAAACAGTGTTATCAAACTGTTCAATAAAAAGAACAGTGTAACTCTGTAAGATGAATTCACACATTACAAATCAGTCTCTCAGAAAGCTTCATTCTAGTTTTATCTGAGGATATTTAGTTTTTCACTATAGGCCTCAATGTGATCCAAAATATGTCATTGAAGTTTCCAAGAAAAGAGTGTTAGCAAACTGCTCAATGAAAAGAACAATGTAACTCTGTGATATGAATTCACACATCAAAAAGCAATTTCTCAGAAAGCTTCTTTTTAGCTTTTATCTAAGCATATACCCTTTTTCAAAATAGGCCTCAATGTGCTCCCAAATATCCCTTTGCAGATTCCACGAAAACAGTGTTAGCAAACTGCTCCATGAAAAGAAAGGTGTAATTCTCTGAGATGATTAACACATCACAAGGAGCTTTTTCAGAAAGCATCTTTCTAGTTTTTATCTGAGGATAATTGCTTTGTCACCATAAACTTCACTCAGAAATATCCCATTGCAGATTCCAAACAATACTGTTATAATACTGCTCCATGAAAAGAAAGGTGTAAGTCTGTGAGATGAATTCACACATCACAAAGCACTTTCTCAGATAGCTTCTATTTGGTTTTGGTCTGAGAATATTTCCTTTGTCATACAATTAAAAATATCTTTTCTTAGATTCCCCAAAAACAGTGCTACCAAACTGGTCCATGAAAAGAATGGTGTAACTATGTGAAGTGAATTCAACATCACAAAGCTCTTTCTCAGAAAGCGTCATTCAATTTTTTATCAGAGGATGCCTCCTTTGTCACCGTAGGCTTCAATGCGATCCAAAATATCCCTACTCAGATTCCCCAAAAACAGTGCTAAGAATTGATCCATGAAAAGAATCATGTAACACTGTGAGATGAGTTAAGACATCACAAAACAGTTTCTCAGAAAGCTTATTTCTAGTTTTTATATGAATGTATTTCCTTTTTCACTGTAGGCCTCAGTGCGCTCCCAAATATCCTTTTGCAGACTCCAAGAAAACAGTGTTAGCAAACTGGTCAATGAAAAGAAAGTTTTAACTCTGTGAGATGAATTCACATATCAGAAATAAATCTCCCTGAATGTTTTTTTCTAGTTTTAATCTGAGGATATTTCCTTTGACACCATAGGCTTCACTGCGATCCAAAACAGCCCTTCTCAGATGCCCCCAAAACAGGGCTACCAAACTGCTCCATGAAAAGAAAGCTGTACCTCTGTGAGATGAATTCAGAAATCACAAAGCAGTTCCTCAGAAAGCCTCTTTCTAGTTTTTGTCTGAGGATATTTCCTTTGTAACCATAAGCTTCTATGCACTCCGAAATATCCCATTGCAGATTCCAATAAAGCAGCATCAGCAGACTGCTCAATGAAAAGAACAGGGTAACGCTGTGAGATGAATTCACATGTCACAAAGCAGTTTCTCAGAACGATTCTTTCGAGTTTTTGTCTGAGGATATTTCCTTTGTCACCTTAGGTTTCAATGCACTCCCAAATATTCTATTGCAGTCTCCACGAAAACAGTTTTATCAAACAGCTCAAAGAAAAGCACAGTGTAGGTCTGTGAGATGAATTCACCCATCACAAATCAGTTTCTCAGAAAACTTCTTTCTAATTTTTATCTGAGTGTATTTCCTTTTTCACCATAGACCTCAATGTGCTCCCAAATATCCCTTTACAGATTCCACGAAAACAGTGCTAGCAAACTCCTCCATGAAAATAAGGGTGTATCTCTGTGAGATGAATTCACACATCACAAATAACTTACTCAGAAAGCACCTTTGTATTTTTTTTCTGAGGATATTTCCCTGGTCACCATAGACTTCAATGATATCCAAAACATCCCTTCTCAGATTCCCCAAAAAAAGTGCTATCAAACTGATCCATGAAAAGAATCATGTAATTAAGTGAGAGGAATTCACAAATCACAAAGCAGTTTCTCAGAAAATATATTTCTAGTTTTTGTCTAGTATATTTCCTTTTTCATAACAAGTTTCAATGAGCTCTGAAATATCTCATTGCAGATTCCAAGAAAACAGTGTTAACAAACTGCCCAATGAAAGGAAGACTGTAACTCTGTTAATTGAATTCACGCATCACAAAGCATTTTCTCAGAAAGCTTCTTTTTGGATTTTCTATGAGGATATTTCCTAGGTCATCTTAGGCTTCAATGTGCTTCCAAATATCCTCTTGCAGATTCCACAAAAACAGTGTTATCAAACTGCTAAATGAAAACAACGGTGTAACACTGTGTGACAAATTCACACACCAGAACCAGTTTCTCAGAAAGCTTCCTTTTGGTTTTCCTATGAGGATATTTCCTGTTTCACTATAGGTCTTAATGCATTCCCAAATATCCTTTTGCCGATTCCACAAAAACCGTGTTAGCAAACTCCCCCATGATAAGAAAGCTGTAACACTGTGAGATGAATTCACACATCACAAAGAACTTTCTCGGATAGACTCTTTCTAGTTTTTATCTGAAGATATGTCCTTAGTCACTATAGGCTTCAATGCGATCCAAAATATCCCTTCTTAGATTCCTCAATAACAGTGCTACAAAACTTATCCATGAAAACAATCATGTAGCTCTGTCAGATGAATTAACACATCACAAAGCGATTTCTCAGAAAACTTCTTTCTGGTTTTTATATGAGAATATTTCCTTGGTCACCATGAGCTTCAACGTGCTCCAAAATATCCCATTACAGATTCCAAGAAAACAGTGGCAACAAACTGCTCAATGAAAAGAACAGTAATTCTCTGACATGAATTCATACATCACAAAGCAGTTTCTCGGAAAGTATCTTTCTAGTTTTTGCCTGAGGATATTTCCTTCTCCACACTAAGCTTCAATGCGCTCCGAAATATGCCATTGTAGATTCCAAGAAAACAGTGTTTGCTAACTACTCTATGAAAACAACAGTGAAACTCTCTGCATTGAATTCAAACATCACATAGCTGATTCTCAGAAAGTTTTCTAGTTTTTCTATGAGGTTATTTCCTTTTTCAGTATAGACCACAATGTGCTCCCAAATATCCATTTGCAGATTCCATGAAAACAGTGTTAGCAATCTTCTCTATAAAAAGAAAGGTGTAAATCTGTGAGATGAATTCACACATCACCAAGCACTTTCTCAGAAAGCTTCTTTATAGTTTTTATCTGAGGATATATCTTTTGTCGTCATAGACTTCAAAGCAATCCAAAATATCCCTTCTCAGATTCCCAAAAAGCAGTGCTATGAAACTGATCCATGAGGAGAATCGTGTAACACTGTGCGATGAATTCCGAAATCACAAAATGGTTTCTCAGAATGCTTCTATCTAGTTTTTGTCTGAGGACATTCACTTTTTCACAATAAACTTCAATGCACTCTGAAATATCCCATTGTAGATTGCAAGAAAATAGTGCTAGCAAATTGCTCAATGAATAGAACAGTGTAACTCTGTGAGTTGAATTCACACATCCCAGAGCAGTTTCTCAGAAAGCTTCTTTTTGGTTTTTCTATGGAGATATTTCCTTTGTCACCGTAGGCTTCAATGCACTCTCAAATATCCTATTGCAGACTCCAGGAAAACAGAGTTATCATACGTCTCCAAGAAAGAAATGGCGTAACTCTGTGAGAAGAATTCACCCATAACAAACCAGTTTCTCAGAAATCTTCGTTATGGTTTTTATCTGAGGATATTTCCTTTTTAATCATAGGCTTCAATGTGCTCCCAGATATCCCTTTGCAGATTCCAAGAAAACAGTGGAAACACAGTGCTCCATGAAAGCAAAGGTGTAACTCTGTGAGATGAAATCACACATTCCAAAAGCATTTCTCAGAAAGCTTCTTTCTAGTTGTTATCTGGGGATAATTTCTTTATCACCCTAGGCTTCAATGCTATCCAAAATATCCCTACTCACATACCCAAAAAACAATGCTAAAAAAATGATCCATGAAAATAACCATGTAATTCTGTGAGATGAATTAACACATCACAAAGCAGTTTCTCAGAAAGCTTCTTTCTAGTTTGTATATTAATGTATTTCCTTTGTCAATGTAAGCTGCAATGCACTCTGAAGTATCCCAATGCAGATTCCAAAAAAACAGTGTTAGCACACTGCTTCATGAAAATAAAGGTGTAAATCTATGAGATGAATTCACAAATCTCTAAGAACTTTCTCAGAAAGCTTCTTTACAGTTTTTGTCTGAGGATATTTCCTTTTCCACCATAGGCTTCAATGCAATCCAAAACAGCTGTTCTCAGATTCCCCAAAAACAGTACTATCTTTTTTTTTTTTTTTAATTTATTTATTATTATTATACTTTAAGTTGTAGGGTACATGTGCATAACGTGCAGGTTTGTTACATATGTATACTTGTGCCATGTTGGTCTACTGCACCCATCAACTCGTCATTTACATC
>NC_037673.1:46816958-46837934 GCF_003255815.1 Theropithecus gelada | reverse complement strand
GGGGGGAGGGATTGCATTGGGAGTTATACCTGATGTAAATGACGAGTTGATGGGTGCAGCACACCAACAAGGCACAAGTATACATATGTAACAAACCTGCACGTTATGCACATGTACCCTACAACTTACAGTATAATAATAATAAATAAATTAAAAAAAAAAAAAAAAAAAAAAAAATAACTAAGCAGTTTCTCAGAAAGTTTCATTCTCGTTTTTCTATGAGGATATTTCCTTTTTCAGTACAGGCCTCAATGTGCTTGCAAATATCCCTTTGCAGATTCCATGAACACAGTGTTAGCAAACTGATCCATGAAAAGACAGGTGTTTCTCTGTGAGGTGAATTCACACATAACAAAGAACTTTCTCAGAAATATCCTCAGACAAAGAAATATCCTCAGACAAAAACTAGAAACAAAAACCATAAGCTTCAATGCACTCCGAAATATCCCATTGCTGATTAAAATAATACAGTGTTAGTAAACTGCTCACTGAAAAGAACAGTGTAACTCAGTGCGATGAACTGATACAACATAAAGCAGTTTCTGAAAAATCTTCTTTTTGTTTTTCATCTGAGTATATTTCCCTTGTCAATATAGGCCTCAATGCGATGCAAAACACCCCTTCTCTGATTCCCCAATATCAGTGTTACCAAACTGCTCCATGAAAATAACGGTGTAACTCTTGAAAGGAATTCACACCTCACAAAGCAGTTTCTCAGAAAGCTTCTTTCTATTATCTGAGGATATTTTCCTTTTCACTACAGGTCTCAATGCACTAAAAAATATCCCTTTGCAGATTCCACGAAAACAGTGTTAGCAAACTGCTCCATGAAAAGAAAAGTGTAACTCTGTGAGATGAATTCACATGTAACAAAGAAGTTTCTCAGAAAGCATCTTCCTAGTTTTTATCTGAGAATATTTCCTTAGTCCCCATATTGTTCAACATGATCCAAAATATCCCTTCTCAGATATCCCAAAAATAGTGCTATCAAACTGATCTATGAAAAGTATCATGTAACTCTGTGAGGTGAATTAGCACAGCACAAAGCGGTTTCTCAGAAAGTTTCTTTCTAGTTTTTATATGAGGATATTTCCCTTTTCACTATAGGCCTCAAAGTGCTGCCAAATATCCATTGGCAGATTCCACGAAAACAGTTAGAAAACTGCTCCATGAAAAGAAAGGTGTAACTCTCTGAGATGAATTCACACATCACAAAGTACTTTCTCCAAAAGCTTCTTCTAGTTTTTATCTGAGGATATTTCCGTTATCAGCTTAGGCTTCAATGTGATCCAAAATATCAGTTCTCAGTTTCCCCAGAAAGAGTGCAATCAAACTGATCAATGAAAATAATTGTGTAACTCTATGGGATGAATTCACAAATCACAAAACAGTTTCTGAGAATGTTTCTTTTTAGTGTTTGTCTGAGGGTTTTTACTTTTTCACAATGTTTCAATGTGCTCCAAAATATCCCATCATAGATTCCATGAAAACAGTGTTAGCAAACTGCTCAATGAAAAGAACAGGGTAATTCTGTGAATTGAATTCACCCATCACAAAGCAGTTTCTCAGAAAGCCTCTCTCTAGTTTTTATCTGAGGATATCTCCTTTGTCACCATAGGCTTCAATGTGATCCAAAATCTTCCCTCTCAGATTCCCCTAACACAGTGCTATCAAATTGACCTATGAAAAGAATCATGTAATTCTCTTGATGAATTCACAAATCACAAAGCCATTTCTCAGAAAGTATCTTTCTAGTTTTTGTCGGAGGATATTTCCTTTTTCACAAAAAGTTTGTGTGCGCTCCCAAATATCCCATTACAGATTCCAAGAAAACAGTGTTAGGAAATTGTTCGATGAAAACATCAGTGTAACTCTGTGAGTTGAATTCACCCATCACAAAGAAGTTTTGCAGAAAGCTTCTTTCTAGTTTTTATCTGAGGATATTTCCTTTTTCACCATAGGCCTCAATGTGCTCCCAAATATCCCTTTGCAGATTCTACAAAAACAGTGTTAGCAAATTGTTCCAGGAAAATAAAGGTATAACTCGGTGAGATGAATTCACACATCACAAAAGACTTTCATGGAAAGCTTCTTTCTACGTTTTATCTGAGGATATTTCCTTTGTCACCATAAGCTTCAATGCAATCCAAAATATCCCTCCTCAGATTCCCCAAAAACTGTGCTATCAAACTGATCCATTGAAAACATCTTGTAACTTTTTGACATCAATTCACAAATCACAAAGGAGTTTCTCAGAAAGTTTCTGTCTAGTTTTTGTGTGAGGATATTTTCTTTTAAACAGTATGCTTTAGTGTGGTAGGAAATATGCCATTGCAGATTCCAAGAAAACAATGACAGCAAACTGATCAATGAAAAGAACGGTGTAACTATGTGAGTTGAATTCACACATCACTAAGCAGTTTCTCAGAAAGCTTCTTTCTCAATTTTCTATGAGGATATTTCCTTTTTCAATATGTGCCTCAATGCGCTCGCAAATATCCCTCTGTAGACTTGATGAAAACTGTGTTTTCAATCTGCTCCAAAAAAGAAAGGTGTAATTCTGTGAGATGAATTCACACATAATAAAGAACATTTTCAGAAAGCTTCTGTCTGATTTTTAACTGAGCATATTTCATTAGTGACCATAGGCTTCAATGCGATCAAAAATATCCCTTCTCAGGTTACCCAAAAACAGTGCTATCAAACTACCCCATGAAAAGAATAGTGTAACTCTGTGAGATGAATTCACAAACCACAAAGCAGTTTTTCAGAAAGCTTATTTCTAGTTTTTGTCTGAGGATATTTCCTTTGTTACCATAAGCTTCAAGGCGGTATGAAGTGTCCCAATGCAGATTAAAAGAAAACAGTGTTTGCAAACAGATCAATGAAAATAACAGTGTAACTCTATGGGATGAATTGGCACAACACAAAGCAGTTTCTCAGAAACGTTCTTTTTGGTTTTTATCAGAATATATTTCCTTTGTCACCACAGATTTCAATGTGCTCCAAAATATCCTATTGCAGGTTCCACAAAAATAGCGTTTTCAAATTGCTCAATGAAAAGAATCGTGTATCTCTGTGAAATTAATTCACACATCACAAAGCATTTTCTCAGGAAGTTTCTTTCTAGGTTTTATCTGAGGATATTTTCTTTTTCACTATATGCTTCAATATGCTCAAAAATATCCCTTTACAGATTCCACGAAAAGAGTGTTAGCAAACTTCTCCATGAAAAGAATGGTGTAACTCTGTGAGATGAATTCAAACATTACAAAGAGCTTTCTCAGAAAGCTTTCTTCTAGTTTTTATCTGAGGATATTTCCTTTGTCACCATAGACTTCAATGCGATGCAAAGTATCCCTTCTCAGAATCCCCAAAAACAGTGCTACTGAACTGCTGAATGAAAAGAATCATGTAACTCTGTGAGATGAATTCACAAAATCAGAAAGTAGTTTCTCTAAAAGCTTCTTTCTAGTTTTTGTCTGAGAATATTTTCCTGTCACCATAAGGTTCAATGCACTCCGAAATATCCCATTGCAGATTCCAAGAAAACAGTGTTAGCAAACTGCTCAATGAAAAGAACAGTGTAACCCTGTGTGATGAATTCACACATCACAAAGTAGTTTCTCAGAAAGCTTATTTGTAGTTTTTATCTAAGGATATTTCCTTTTACACCTTAAGCCTCAGTGTGCTCCCAAATATCCCTTTGCAGATTCCATGAAAACACTGCTAGGAAACTGCTCAATGAAAAGAAAGGTGTAAATCTGTGATGTGAATTAACATATCACAAATAACTTTCTCAGGAAGCTTTTTTCTAGTTTTTACCTGGGGATATTTCCTTTGTCACCATAGGCTTCAAGGCAATCCATATTATCCCTTGTCAGATTAAACAAAAGCAGCGCTGTCAAACTGAACCATGAATACAATCGTGTATCTCTGTGAGATGAATTCACATCACAAAGCGGTTTCACAGAAAGTATTTTTCTGCTTTGTGTGTGAGGATATTTTCTTTTACACAGTAGGCTTCAATGTGCTCTGAAATATCCCATTGTAGATTCCAAGAAAACAGTGTTAGCAAACTGCTCAATGAAAACAACAGTGCATCTCTTTGGGTTGAATTCATACATCACAAATCAATTTCTCAGAAAATTCTTTTTGATTTTTCTATGAGGATATTTCCTTTGTCACCATACGCTTCAATTCACTCCCACATATCCTACCGCAGATTACACAAAAGCAGTGATATCAAACGACTCAATGAAAAGAATGGTGTAGCTCCGTGAGATGAATTCACACATCACAAAGCAGTTTCTCAGAAAGCTTCTTTCTAACTTTTATCTGAGGATATTTTCTTTTTCACTATAGGCCTCAATGCACTCAAAAATATCCCTTTGCAGATTCCACGAAAAGAGTGTTAGCAAGCTGCACCATGAAAAGAAAGGTGTAACTCTGTGAGATGAATTCACACATCATGAAGAACTTTCTCAGAAAGCTTCTTTCTAGTTTTTATCTGAACATATTTCCTTAGTCACTATATTATTCAATGTGATACAAAATATCCCTTCCCAGTTTACCCAAAAACAGTGCAACCAAACAGATTCACGAAAGGGGTCGTGTAACTCAGTGAGATAAATTAACACATCATGAAACGGTTTCTCCGAAAGCTTCTTACTAATTTTTTAATGAAGATATTTCCGTTGCCACCATAAGTTTCAAGGTGCTCTGAAATATCACATTGCAGATTCCAAGAAAACAGTGTTAGCAGGCTACTCAATGAGAGTAACAGTGTAACTCTGTGACATGAATTCACACATCACAAAGCACTTTCTCTGAAAGCTTCTTTATAGTTATTATCTGAGGATATTTCCTTTTAAATCATAGGCCTCAAAGCACTCCCAAATATATCTTTGCAGATTCCATGAAAACAGTGTTAGCAAACTGTTCCATCAAAAGAAAGGTGTAACTCTGTGAGATGAATTCATACATCACAAAGAATTTTCTCAGAAAGCTTCTTTCTAGTTTTTATCTGAGGATATTTCCTTAGTCACCACATTTTTAATGCTATCCAAAATATTCCTTCTTAGTTTCCCCAGAAATAGAGCTATCAAACTGACCCATGAAAAGAATCGTGTAACTCTGCGAGATGAATTCACAAATCACAAAGCAGTTTCTCAGAAAGTTTCTTTCTTTTTCTGTCTGAGGATATTTTATTGTCACTATAAGCTTCAATGTGCCCTGAAACATCCCATTGCAGATTACAAGAAAACAGTGTTAGCAAACTTTTCAATGAAAAGAACAGTGTAACTCTGTGAGATGAATTCACACTTCACAGAGCAGCTTCTCAGAAAGCTTCTTTCTAATTTTTATCTGAGGATAATTCCTTTTTCACTGTAGTCCTCATAGCACTCCCAAATATCCCTTTGGAGATTCCACGAAAACAGTGTTAGTAAACTGCTCCATGAAAAGAAAGGTGTAACTCTGTGAGATGAATGCACACATCACAAAGAACTTTCTCAGAAAGATTCTTTCTAGTTTTAATCTGAGGATACTTCCTTAGGCTCCATATTCTTCAAAGTGATCCAAAATATGACTTCTAAGTTTACCCAAAAACATTGCTATGAAACAGATCAATGAAAGGAATCATGTTAGTCAGTGAGAGGAATTAACACATCATAAAGTGGTTTCTCAGAAAGCTTCTTACTAGTTTTTATATGATGATGTTTCCTTTTGTCACTGTCAGTTTCAATGCACTCTGAAATATCCCATTGCAGATTCCAAGAAAATAGCGTGTTAGCAGGCTGCTAAATGAAAAGAACAGTGTAACTCTGTGAGATGAATTCACACATCACAAAGCAGTTTCTCAGAAAACTTCTTTCTAGTTGTTATCTGGGGATATTTCCTTTTTCACCATAGGCCTCAATGTGCTCCAGAATATCCCATCACAGATTCCAAAAAAATGTGTTAGCAAACTTCTCAATGAAAATAATGGTATAACTATGTGAGGTGAATTCACACATCACAAAGAACTTTCTTAGAAAGTTTTTCCTAGATTTTATCTGAGGATATTTCCTTTGTCACCGTAGACTTCAATGCGATCCAAAATATTGTTTCTCACATTCCCCAAAAACAGTGCTACCAAACTGCTTCATGAAAAGTATCGTGTACTTGTGTGAGGTGAATTCACAAACCACGAAGCAGTTTCTCAGAAATCTTCATTCAAGTTTTTATCTGAGGATATTTCTTCTTATACTATGAACCACCATGTGCTCCCAAATATGCCTTTGCAGATTCCATTAAAACAGTTTTAGCAAACCACTCTATGAAAACAAATGTGTAACTCTGTGTGATGAATTTGCACATCACAAAGAACTTTCTCAGAAACTTTCTTTCTAGTTTTTATCTGAGGATATTTCCTATGTCACCATAGGCTTCAATGCGATCCAAAATATCCTTTCTCAGATTCCCGAAAAAGAGTGCTAACAGAGTGATCCTTGAAAAGAATCGTGTAACTCTGTGTCATGAATTCACCCATCACAAAGAAGTTTCTCAGAAAGCTTCCTTCTAGTTTTTATATCTGGATATTTCCTTTTCCACCATTGTCTTCCATGCACTCCAAAAGAGCCCTTCTCAGACACCACAAAAACAGTGATGCCAAACTTTCTCTAAACAGAAAACTTTACCTCTATGAAGTGAATGTACATATCACAAAGGAGTTAGGAGAAACTTTCATTCCACTTTTTGCTTGAAGATTTTTTTCTCTTACAACCATGACTTCTATCCACTCCAGAATAACCCTTTGCATATTTCTCAAAAACAGTGTTACAAAACTGCTCAATGAAAAAAATATTTAACTCTGTGAGAGGAATTCACCCATCACAAAACAGTCTCTCAGAAAGCTTCTTTCTAGTTTTTATCTGAGGGTATTTCCTTGGCACCAAAAACTTCAATGCGATATGAAATATCCCATTGCAGACTCCAAGAAAACAGAGTTAGCAAACTACTCAATGAAAAGAAATGTGTAACTCTGTGAGATGAAAAATTACACATCACAAAGCAGTTTCTCAGAAAGTTTCTTTCTAGCTTTTATCTGAGGATATTTCCTTTTACACCATAGGCCTCAATGTGCTTCCACATATCCCTTTGCAGATTCCACGAAAATGGTGTTAGAAAACTGTTCAATGAAAAGAAAGGTGTAACTCTGTGAGATGAATTCACACATCACAAAGAAGTTTCCGAGAAAGCTTCTTTCTAGTTTTTATCTGAGGGTATTTCCTTTGTCACTGTAGTCTTCTATGTGATCCAAAATATCCCTTCTCAGATTTCCCAAAAACAGAGCTACCAAACTGCTTCATGAAAAGAATCATGTAACTCTGTGAGATGAATTCACAAATCACAAAGAAGTTTCTCCAAAAGTTTCTTTCTAGTTTTTTCCTGAGGATATTTACTTTGTCAACATAGGATTCAATGTGCTCCATACATCCCTTTGCTAATTACATGAAAAGAGTGTTCAGAAACTGCTCCAAGAGAAGAATAGCGTAACTCTGTGTGATGAATTAACACATCACAAAGCAGTTTCTCAGAAACCTTCTTTCTAGTTTTTACCTGAGGATATTTCCTTTGTCACCATAAGCTCCAATGCAATTCAAAATATCCTTTCCCATATTCCCCAAAAACAGTGCTACAGAACTGCTCCATGAAAAGAAAGGTGTAACTCTGTGAAATGAAGTCACACATAACAGTGAAGTTTCTCAGAAAGTTTCCTTCTAATTTTTATCTTAGGATATTTCCTTTTCACCATAGGTTTCAATGCAACCTAAAGTATCCTTTCTTAGGTTCCACAAAAACAGTGTTACCAAATGATCCATGAAAAGAATCGTGCAACTCTGTGAGATGAATTAATACATAACCAAACAGTTTCTCAGAATGCTTCTTTCTCGTTTTTATCTGAGGATATTTCAATTTTCACTGTAGGCCCCAATGCACTCACAAATATCCCTTTGCAGTTTCCACGAAAACACTGCTAGAAAACTGCTCCATTAAAAGAAAGGTATAACTGAATGAGATGAATTCACACAATGCAAAGAAGTTTCTCAGAAAGCTTCTTTCTAGGTTATATCTGAGGATATATCCTTTGTCACCATAGGTTTCAGTGCAATTCAAACTATTCCTTCTTTGATTCCTCATAAACAGTGCTACCAAACAACTCCCTGGAAACAGTGCTGTAACTCTGTGAGTTGAATTCACACATCACAAATTTGTGTCTCAGAAACGATCTTTCTAGTTTTTATCTGAGGTTATTTCCTTTTTCACCATATTCCTCAATGCACTCTTCAATAACCCATTGCATTTTAAAAGAAAAAATGTTAGGAAATTTCTAAATGAAAAGAATGTTATATCTCTGTGAGATGAATTAACAAATCACAAAGCAGTTTCCCAGAAAACTTCTTTCTAGTTTTTGTCTGAGGGTATTTACTTTGTCACAATAAACCTCAATGTGCTCCAAAGTATTCCAATGCTGATTTAAGGAAAACAGTGTTAGCAAACTGCTAAATGAAAAGAACAGTGTACCTCTGTCAGAAGAATTCACACACCACAAAGGAGTTTCTCAGAAAGTTTCTTACTTGTTTTATCTGAGTATATTTCCTTTTTCACTATAGGCCTCAATGCACTCCCAAATATCCCTTTGCAGTCTCCACGGAAACAGTGTTAGCAAACTGCTCCATGAAAAGAAGATGTAACACTGTGAGATGAATTCACACATCACAAAGAACTTTCGCAGAAAGCTTATTTCTAGTTTTTATCTGAGGATATTTCCTTTGTCACCATTGGCTTCAAGGCACTCCCAAATATCCTTTTGCATATTGCACCAAAACAATGTTATCAAACTGATCAATGAAAAAAATGGTGCAACTCTGTGAATCAAATTCACCAATTACAAAGCAGTTTCTCAGAAATCTTCTTTCCAGTTTTTATCTGAGAATATTTTCATTTTCACTGTAGGCCTCATATCGCTCCCAAATATCCCTTTGCAGATTCCATGAAAACAGTATTAGCAAACTGCTCCATGAAAAAAGGTGTAATTGTGTGAAATGATTTCACACATCACAAAGAACTTTCTTAGAAAGTTTCTTTCTAGTTTTTACCAGAGGATACTTTCTTTGTCACCATAGGCTTCAATGTGATCCAAAATATTCTTTCAGATTCCCAAAAAACAGTGTTACCAAACTGATTCGTGAAAAGAATCATAAAATTGTGTGAAATGAACTAACATATCACAAAGCGGTTTCTGAGACAGCTTCTTTCTAGTTTATATCTGATGATATTTCCTTTGTCACCATAGGCTTCAACACAATACAAAATATCCCTTCTCAGATTCCCCAAAAACACTGCTACCAAACTGCTCCATGAAAAGAATCATGTAACTCTGTGAGATGAATTCACAAATCACAAAGCAGTTTCTCAGAGAGCTTCTCTCTAGTTTTTGCCTGAGGATATTCCTTGTCACCACAAGCTTCAAAGTGCTCTGAAATATCGCATTGCAGATTCCAAGAAAACAGTGTTAGCAAACTGCTCAATGAAAAAAACAGTGTAACTCTGTGAGACGAATTCACACATCACAAGGCCGTTTCTTGGAATGCTTCTTTTTAGTTTTTATCTGAGGATATTTCGTTTCTCACCATAGGCCTCAGAGCGCTCCCATATATCCTTTTGCAGATTCTTCAAAAACAGTGTTAGCAAACTGCTCTATGAAGAGAATGATGTAACACTCTGAGATGAATTCATGCATCTCAAAGCACTTCTCAGAAAGCTTGTTGCTAGTTTTTATCTGAGAATACTTCCTTTTTCACTGTAGGGCTCAATGTGCTCCAAAATATCCCTTTGTAGATTCCACAAAAGCAGTGTTAGCGAACTGCTCCAAGATAAGAATGCTGTACCTCAGTGAGATGAATTCACACATCACAAAGAACTTTCTCAGAAAGCTTCTTTCTAGTTTTCATCGTAGGATATTTTCCTTGTCACCATAGGCTTCAATGCAATCCAAAATATCCCTCCTCAGGCACCACAAAAACAGTGCTACCAAACTGATCCATGAAAAGAATCATGTAGCTCCGTAAGAAGAATTCACAAATCACAAAACAGTTTTCCAGAAAGCTTCTTTCTACTTTTTCTATGAGGATATTATGTTTGTCACCATAAACTTCATTGTACTCTGAAATATCCCTTTGCAGATTTCAAGAAAACAGTGTTAGCAAACTGCTCAATGGGAACAACTGTGTAACTCTGTGAGAATAATTCACACATCACAAAACAGTTTCTCAGAAAGCTTCTTACTAGTTTTTGTCTGACGATATTTCCTTTTTCACCATAGACCTCAATGTGCTCCCAAATATCTCTTTGTAGATTCCACGAAAACAGTGTTAGCAAACTATTCTATGAAAAGAAAGCTGTAACTCTGTGCGATGAATTCACACATCACAAAGAGCTTTCACAGAAAGCTTCTTTCTTGTTTTTATCTGAGTATATTCCCTTTTTCTCTATAGACCTCCATGTGCTGCCAAATATCCGTTTGCAGATTCCATGAACACAGTGCTACCAATCTGATCCGGGAAAAGCATCTTGTAACTCTGTGAGATAAATTAACATATCAGAAAGCATTTCCTCAGAAAGACTCTTTCTAGTTTTTGTATGAGGGTATCCAAAATATCCCTTTGCACATTCCATGAAAACAGTGTTAGCAAACTGCTCAGTGAAATGAATGGTATATCTCTGTGAGATGAAATCACACATCACAGAGCTTTCTCAGAAAGTGTATTTCTAATTTTTATCTGAGGATATTTCCTTTTTAACCATAGGCCTCAATGTGTGCACAAATATTCATGTGCAGATTCCACGAAAACAGTGTTAGAAAACTGCTCCATGAAAAGAAAGGTGTAACTCCTTCTAATGAATTCACACGTCATGAAGAAGTTTCTCAGAAAGTTCTTTTCTAGTTTCTATCTGACAAGTTTTCCTTTGTCACCATAGGCTTCAATGCGCTCCCAAGTATCCTGTTGCAAATTCCTCGAAAACAGTGTTATCAAACCGCTCAATGAATAGAACAGTGTAACACTGTGAGGTGAGTTCACACATCATAAAGGACTTTCTCAGAAAGCTTCTTTCTACTTTTTATGTGAGGATATTTCCTTTTCAACATTGGCTTCAAGACAATCCTAAAAATCCCTTCTCAGATTCCCCCAAAAAAGTACTACCAAACTGATCCATGAATAGAATCATGTACCTCTGTGAGATGAATTAACACATCACAAAGCGGTTTCTCAGAAAGCTTCTTTCTAGTTCTTATATGAGGATATTTCCTTTCACACCATAGGCTTCAATATCATCAAAAAAATCCCTTCTCAGTTTCCCCCAAAAGAGTGCTACCAAACTGCTCCATGAAAAGAAAGGTGTAACTCTGTGAGATGATTCAAAAATCACATAAGAGATTCTCAGGAAGCTTCTTTCTAGTTTTTATCTGAGGATATGTCCTCTGTCACTATAGGCTTCAATGAGATTCAAAATATCCCATTGCAGATACCATGAAAACAGTATAAACAAACTGCTCAATGAAAAGAACAGTGTAACTCTGTGAAATCAATTCACACATCACAAAGCAGTCTCTCAGAAAGTTTCTTTTTGGATTTGTCTCAGGATATTTCCTTTGTCATCATAGGCTTGAATGACCTCCCAAATATCCTGTTGCAGTTTCCGGGAAGACAGTGCTATCAAACTGCTAAATGAAGAAAATGGTCTACATCTGTGAGATGAATTCAAAATCACAAAGAACTTTCTCAGAAAGTTTCTTTGTAGTTTTTGTCTGAGGATATTTCCTTTGTCATGATAGGCTTCAATGCAATCCAAACTATCTCTTCTCAGATTCCCCAAAAACAGGGCAACCAAACTGATCCATGAAAAAAATCACGTAACTCTATGAGATGAAATTACAAATCACAAAGCTGTTTCTAAGGAAGATTATTTCCAGGTTTTATCTGAGGATATTTCCCTTGTCACCATGGGCTTCAATGCGCTGCTAAATATCCTATTGCAGATTCCATGAAAAAAGTGTTATCAAACTGCTCAAGGAAACGTACGGTGTAACTTTGTGAGATGAATTTACATATCACAAAACAGTTTCTCAGAAAACATCTTTCTAGTTTTTATCTGAGCAGAAATGTGGAACTCTGTGAGACGAATGCACAGGTCACATAGAAGTTTCTCAGAACGCTTCCTTTCAGTTTTTATCTGAAGATATTTCCTTTTTCACCCTAGGCCTCAACGCTCTCCCAAATATCCCATTGCAGATTCAATGACAACAGTGTTAGCAAACTGCTCAATGGAAAGAAAGAAGTAATTCTGTGAGATGAATTCACAAATCACAAAGCAGTTGCTCAGATAGCTTCTTTCTAGTTTTTGTCTGAGGATATTTCCTTTGTCACCATAGGCTTCAATGTGTTCCCAAATATCCTACTGCAGGTTCAATAAATACAGTGTTTTCAGACTGTTCAATGAAAAGATCAGTGTTAGTATGGGAGATGAGTTCACACATCACAAAGAATTTTCTCAGAAAGTTTTCTCTAGTTTTTTTTTTTTTTTTTTTTTTTTTTTTTTTTTTTTTTTTTTTTTTTTATCTGAGTATATTTCCTTTCACCATAGGCTTCAATGTGATCCCAAATATCCCTTCTCAGATTCCCCGAAAAGAGGGCTATCAAAATGATCCAAGAGAAGAATTGTCTAACACTCTGAGATGAATTCACAAATCACAAAGCAGTTTCTCAGAAAGATTCTCTCTAGTTTTTGTCTGAGGATATTTCCTTTGTCACCATAAGCTTCACCGCACTCCAAAATATCCCACTGTAGATTCCCAGAAAACAGTGTTATCAAACTGCTCAATGAAATGTTCAGTGAAACTCTGTGAGATGAATTCACAAGTAACAAACTGGTTTCTCACAAAGCTTCTTTCTAGTTTTTATATGAGGACATTTGCTTTGTAACCATGAGCTTCGATGTGCTCCGAAATATCCATTTGCAGATTCGAAGAAAATGGTGTTCGCAAACTGCTCAATGAAAACAACATTGTAACTCTCTGAGATGAATTCACACATCACAAAGCAGTTTCTCAGAAAGATCCTTTCTACCTTTTATGTGTGCATATTTGCTTTTTCACCTTAGGACTCAATGCGTTACCAAATATCCCTTTACAGATTCCAGGAAAGCAGTGTTATCAAACTGCTCCATGAAAAGAAACATGTAACTCTGTGAGATGAAATCACAAATCATGAGACATATTCTCAGAATGCTTCTTTCTAGTTTTGATCTGAGGATATTTCTTTTGTCACCATAGGGTTCAATGTGATCCAAAATATCCCTTCTCAGATTCCCCAAAAACAGTGCTACTCAACTGCTCCATGAAAAGAATGGTGTAACTCTGTGAGATGAATTCATAAATCATAAAGCAGTTTCTCAGAAAGGATCTTTCTAGTTTTTGTCTTAGGATATTTTCTTTTTCAACATTTACCTCAATGTGCTCACGAATATCCTTTTGTAGATTCCACGAAAATAGTGTTAGGAAACCGCTCCATGAAAAGAAAAGTGTAAATCAGTGAGATGAATTCAAACATCTCAAATAATTTTCTCAGAGAGCTTCTTTCTAGTTTTTGTCTGAGGATATTTCCTTTTTCACTGTAGGCCTTAATGCACTCGCAAATATCCCTTTGTAGATTCCACGAAAACAGTGTTAGCAGACTGCTCCATGAAAAGAAAGGTGTAAATGTGTGAGATGAATTCACACATCACAAAGTAGTTTCTAAGAAAACTTCCTTTTGATTTTTGTCTGAGGAGATATTTTTGTCACCATAGGCTTCAATCCGCTCCCAAATATCCGATTGCAGATTCCACGAAAACAGTGTTATCAAACTGTTCAATGAAAACCACCTGTGTATCTCTGTGAGATGAATTCATCCACCCAAAAGTAGTTTCTCAGAAGACTTCTTTCTAGTTTTTAACTGAGGATATTTCCTTTTCCAACGTAGGCTTCAATACACTCTCAAATATCCCTTCTCAGACACCACAATAACATTGATGCCAAAGTGCTACCTAAACAGAAATGTTTAGCCCTATGAGATGAATGCACACATCACAAAGAAGTTTCTTATAAAGCTTCTTTCTAGTTTAAATCTGAAGATATTGCCTTTTTCACCTTTGGCTTCATTGTGCCCCCAAATAACTCTTCTCAGACACCACAAAAACAGTGATGTCGAACTGTTCAATCAACAAAATGTTAAACTCTATGAAATGAATACACACATCACAAAACAATTTCTCAAAAATTTCTCTCCAGTTTTTATCTGATATTATTTCGTTTCTCACCATAGGCCTCTAGGAGCTCCTGAATATCCCTTTGCAGATTCCATAAAAACAGTGCTGACAAACTGCTCAAATAAAACAAAGGTGGAACTCTGTTTGATGAATTCACCCATCACAAAGAAATTTCTCAGAAAGCATCTTTCTAGTTTTGATCTCAAGATATTTCCTTTTTCACTATCGGCTTCCATGCGCTCCCAAATATTCCTTCTCAGACACCACAGAAGCAGTGATGGCAAACTGCTCTCCCAACAGAAAGCTTTACCTCTATGAGATGAATACACACATCACAAAGAAGGTATCAGAAACTTTCTTTCCATTTTCAACCAGAAGATATTTCCTTTTTCAACATTGGCCTTTATCCACTCTCAAATATCCCTTTCCATATTCCAAAAAAAGTGTTACCAAACTGCTTAATGAAAAGAAAGATGTAACCCTGTGAGATGAATTTACCCATCACAAAACAGTCTATCAGAAAGCTTCTTTCGAGTTTTTATCTGAGGGTATTTCCTTTTTCACCATAGGCTTCTCTGTGCTCTGAATATCACTTTGTAGATTGCACAAAAACAGGGTTATCAAACAGCTCACTGAAAACAGTGGTTTACCTCTGGCAGATGAATTCAACCATCACAAAGAAATTTCCCAGAAAGCTGCTTTCCAATGTTTATCTGTGCATATTTACTTTTCCACCATCAACCTCAATGCACTCCCAAATATCCCTTCTCAGACACCACAAAAACAGTGAGGCCATACTGCTCAATCAACAAAATGATTTATCTCTATGAGATGAATACACACATCCCAAAACATTTTCTTTAAAATCTTCTCTCCTGTTTTTATCTGCAGGTATTTCCTTTTTCACCATAGGCCTCTGTGAGCTCCCAAAAATCCTTTTGCAGATTCCCCAAAAACAGCGCTACCAAACGACTCAATGAAAAGAAAGGTGTAACTCTTTGAGACGAATTCATCCATTACAAAGCACTTTCTCAGAAAGCTTATTTCTGGTTTTTATACGAGGGTATTTCCTTTGTCATCCTAAGCTTCAGTGCACTCCAAAATATCACATTTTAGATTTCAAGAAAACAGTTGTAGCTAACTGATCAATGAAAACAACAGTGCAATTCTGTGAGATGAATTTACACATCTGAAGGCAGTTTCTCAGAAAGCTTCTTTTTGGTTTTTATCTGAGGATATTTCCTTTTCCACCATAGGCTTCCATCCATTCCCAAATATCCCTTCTCAGACACCACAAAAACAGTGTTACCAAAGTGCTCCCCCAACAGAAACGTTTACCTCTATGAGATGAACGCACACCCCACAAAGCAGTTTCTCAGAAAGCTTCTTTCTAGTTTTCATTTGAGGATATTACTTTTTCCACCATAGGTCTCAAAGTGCTCCCAAATATCTCTTTGCAGATTCCACAAAAACAGTTTTAGCAAACTGTTCCATGAAAGGAAAGGTGTAACTATGTCAGATGCATTCACGCATCACAAAGCAGTTTCTCAGAAAGCATCATTCTAGTTTTTATCTGAGGATATTTCCTTTGTCAGAATTGGCTACAATGTGATCGAAAATATACCTTCTCAGATTCTCCAAAACAGGGCTACAAAACTGCTCCAAGAAAAGAATCATGTAACTCTGTGAGTTGAATTCACAAATCACAAAGCAGTTTCTCGGAAATCTTCTTTCTAGTTTTTGTCTGAGGATATTTCCTTTTTCACCATAGGCCTCAATGCACTCTCAAATATCCCTTTGCAGATTCCATGAAAACAGTGTTAGCAGACTGCTCCATTTAAAAAAAAAAAAAAAAAAAGGTGTAAATGTGTGAGATGAATTGACCCATCACAAAGCAGTTTCTCAGAAAACTTCCTTTTGGTTTTTGTCTGAGGATATTTCTGTTGTCACCATAAGCTTCAATGTGCTTCCAAATATCCTATTGCAGATTCCCCAACAACAGTGATACCATACTGCTGCATGAAAAAAATGGTGTAAGTCTGTGAGATAAATTCACACTTCACAAAGCAATTTCTCAGAAGTATTCTTTCTACTTTTTATCTGAAGATATTTCCTTTGTCACAATAGGTTTCAAAGTGATCCAAAATATCCCTTCTCAGATGCACCAAAAACAGTGCTACCAAACTGTTCCATGAAAAGAATTGTGTATATTTGTGAGATGAATTAACAGAACAGAAAGTGGCTTCTCAGAAACTTCCTTCTAGTTTTCATATGAGAGTATTTATTTTGTCACCATAAGCTTCATGTCACTAAAAAATATCAGATTGTAGATTCCTAGAAAAGGGTGTAAGCAAACTGTGCAATGCACAGAACAGTGTAACTCTGTGAGGTGAATTCACACATCACAAAGCAGTTTCTCAGAAAGATTCTTTCTAGTTTTTATCTGAGGATATTTACTTTTTCACCATATTCTTCAATGTCCTCCTGAATATCCCATTGCAGATTAAATGAAAAAAGTGTTAGCAAACTTCTCAATCAAAAGAACGGTGTTACTCAGTGAGATGAATTCACACGTCACAAAACAGTTTCACTGAGAGCTTCTTTCGTTTTTATCTGAAGCATTTCCTTTGTCATTATAGGCTTCAATGTGTTCCTAAATACCCTATTGCAGATTCCATGAAAACAGTGCTATCAAACTTCTCAACGAAAAGAATGGTGTGACTCTGTAAGATGAATTCACACATCACAAAGCTGTTTCACAGAAAGCTTCCTTCTGGTTTTTACATGCGTATATTTGCTTTTTCACTATAGGCCTCAATGTGCTCCAGAATATCCCATTGCAGATTCCATGAAAACAGTGTTAACAAACTACTCCATGAAAAGAAAGGTGTAACTTTCTGAGATAAATTCACACATCACAAAGAGCTTGCTCAGAAAGCTTCTTTCTAATTTTTATCTGAGAATATTTCCTTCATCACCAGAGGCTTCAATGCGATTCAAAATATTCCTTGTCAGATTTTCCAAAAACAGTGCTACCAAACTGATCCATAAAAAGAATCATGTAACTCTGTGAGATGAATTAACACATCACAAAGTGGTTTCTCAGAAAACTTCTATTTTTTATATTAGGATATTTCCTTTTCCACCTTAGGATTCAATGAGCTCCCAAATATCCATTCCCAGATACCACAAAAACAGTGATGCCAAAGTTCTCCCTCAACAATAATGTTTAGTTCTATGAGATGAATGCACACATCACAAAGAAGTTTCTCTGAAATCAACAAAATTGTTTATCTCTATGAGGTGAGTATGAGGTGAATACATATATCACATAACAGTTTCTCAAAAACCTTCTCTCCAGTTTTTATCTGTAGATATCTTCTTTTTCACCATAGGCCTCTATGAGCTCCAGAAAATCCTTTTGCAGATTCCCCAAAAAGAGTGCTACCAAACTGCTCAATGAATAGAAAGGTGTAACTCTGTGAGATGAATTCACACATCAGAAATGAGTTTCTCATGAAACTTCTTCCTATTTTTTATCTGAGGATATTTCCTTTTTCACCATAGGCCTCAAAGCACTCCCAAATATCCCTTTGAAGATTCCAGGAAAACAATATCAGCAAACTGCTCCATGAAAAGAATGATGTAACTCTGTGAGATGAATTCACACATCACACAGTTTTTTCTCAGAAATCTTTCTAGTTTTTATCTGAGGATATTTCTTTTTTCACTATAGGCCTCAATACACTCTGGAATATCCCATTGCAGATTCCACAAAAAAAGGTTTACCCATCTTCCCAATGAAAAGAATGGTGTAACTCTGTGAGATGAAATCCTACATCACATAGAAGCTTCTCAGAAAGATTCTTTCTAGGTTTTATCTGAGGATATTTTGTTTGTCACCACAGGCTTCAATGTGATCCAAATTATCCTTTCTCAGATTCCCCCAAAACAGTGCTACCAAACTGCTTCATGAACAGAATCATGTAACTCTGTGAGATGTGTTCACAAATCTCAAGGCAGTTTGTCATAAAGCTTCATTCTAGTTTTTGTACGTTGATATTTCCTTTTTCATCATTTGCCTCAATGAGCTTGTGTATATGCCTTTGCAGATTCCATGAAAATAGTGTTAGTAAACTGTTCCATGAAAAGCAAGTTGTATTTCTGTGAGATGAATTCAAACATCAGAAATTAGTTTCTCAGAAAGATTCTTTTTGGTTTTTGTCTGAGAATATTTCCTTTGCCACCATAGGCTTCAATGTGCTCACAGATATCCCTTCTCAGACACCACAAAAGCAGTGATTGCAAAGTGCTCACTCAACAGAAACGTTTACTTCTACAAGATGAAGACAGGCAGCACAAAGGAGTTTCTATGAAAGCTTCTTTCTCGTTTTTATCTGAGGGTATTTCCTTTTTCACCATATTCCTCAATGCACTCCCGAATATTTCATTGCAGATTTCTGAGATTCCCTAAAAACAGTGCTACTAAACTGCTCCATGGAAAAAGTGGTGGAATGCTGTGAGAGGAATTCACACATCCGAAATTTGTTTCTCGCTCCTTTCTAATTTTTATCTGAGGATATTTCTTTTTTCAGTATATTCCTGAATGTGTTCCAGAATATCCCATTGCAGATTACATGACAAAAGTGTTAGCAGACTTCTCAATGAAAAGAATGATGTAACTCTGTGAGATGAATTCACACATCACAAAGAAATTTCTCAGAAAGTTTCTTTCTAGATTTTATCTGAGGATAGTTCCTTTGTCATCAGAGGCTTCAATGTGATCTCAAATATCCCTTCTCAGATTACTCAAGAACAGTGCTACCAAACTGTCCCATGAAAGGAATCGTGTAACTCTGTGAGATGAATTTACAAATCACAAAGCAGTTTCTCAGAAAACTTCTTTCCGTATTTTTTCTGAAGATATTTCCTTTATCATCATTTGCCTCAATGCACTCGTGAACAGCCCTTTGCAGATTCCATGAAAATGGTGTTAGCAAACTGCTCCATGAAAAGTAATGAGTAAATCTGTGAGATGAATTCTCACATAACAAAGTGGTTTCTCAGAAAACTTCTTTTTGGTTTTATTCTGAGGATATTTAATTTGTCACCATAGGCTTCAATTCGTTCCCAAGTATCTTACTGCAGATTCCATACAAATAGTGTTATAAAATTGCTCAATGAAAACAATAGCATAACTCTGAAAGATGAATTTACAGAAACCTTCTTTCTCAGAGAGCTTCTTTCTAGTTTTTATCTGAGACTATTTCCTAGGCCTCAAAGCGCTCCCAAATATCCCTTTGTAGATCGCACAAAAACAGTATTAGCAAACTCCTCCATGAAAAGAAAGGTGTAACTCTGTGAGATGCACTCACACATCACAAAAAACTTTCTCAGAAACCTTCCTTCTAGTTTTCATCTGAGGATATTTCCTGTGTCACCATAGGCTTCAATGTGATCAAAAATATCACTTCTCAGATTCCCCAAAAACAGTGCTACAAAACTGACCCATGAAAGAAATGGTGTAACACTGTGAGCTGAATTAACACATCAAAAAGCAGTTTCTCAATATGCTTCTTTCTAATTTTTATATGATGATATTTCCTTTGTCACCATAAGCTTCAAGAAGCTTGGAAGTATCCGATTGCAGAATCCAAGAAAAGAGTGTTAGCAACCTGATAAATGAAAAGAACAGCATAACTCTGTGATATGAATTCACACATCAGAAAGCAGTTTCTCAGAAAGCTGCTTTCTACTTACTATCTGAGGATATTTCCTTTTTCACTAAGTGAATCAATGTGCTTCCAAATATCCCTTTGCAGATTCCACGAAAACAGTGTTAGCAAACTGCTCCTTGAAAAACATGGTGAAACCCTGTGAGATGAAATCACATATCAAAAAGATATTTTCTATGTTACCATAGACTTCAATGCAATCCAAAATATCCTATTGCAAATTTCACGAAAACAGTGTTATTAAAATGCTCAATGAAAAGACGGTATAACTTTGTGAGATGAGTTCACACATCAGAAAGCAGTTTCTCAGAAAGCTTCTTTCTAGTATTTATCTGATAATATTTCCTTTTTCACCATAGGCCTCAATGTACTCCCGAAAACCCCATTACACATTCAACGAAAAAAAAGTGTTAGCAAACTTTTCAGTTAAAAGTATGGTGTAACTCTGTGAGATGAATTCACACATCACAAAGAAGTTTCTTAGAAAGTTTCTTTCTAGGAAATATCAGAGGATATTTACTTAGTCAACATAGACTTCAATGAAATCCAAAATATCGCTTCATGATTCCCACAAAACAATGCTACCAAACTGCTTGATGAAAAGAATCATGAACTCTGTGAGATGAATTAACACATCACAAAGTGGTTTCTCAGAATGCTTCTTTCTAGTTTTTTTTTTTTAATTTATTTATTATTATTATACTTTAAGTTGTAGGGTACATGTGCATAATGTGCAGGTTTGTTACATATGTATACTTGTGCCTTGTTGGTGTGCTGCACCCATCAACTCGTCATTTACATCAGGTATAACTCCCAATGCAATCCCTCCCCCCTCCCCCCTACCCCCTCCCCATGATAGGCCCCGGTGTGTGATGTTCCCCTTCCTGAG